>NC_057810.1:181825847-182042891 GCF_018294505.1 Triticum aestivum | reverse complement strand
GGAAGAACCAGCCGCAACGGGGAGGGGGGCTCGCTGGAGAGGTATCCCATTATCTATCTTAGGGTTCAGGGTGGGGGCGATGGTGGGGCGATGGCGTGGGGGTCGCCAGAGAAAAAGCTTAGCATGGGGGGCCTAGAGGGATGGCCGGGGCGGCGGCAGACCGGCGGTGGGGAGTGTTTTCGGGGTGGGCAAGGCGGCGCACCGCCGGCCGCGGACGGCGGGGGGCTGCTATTTGGCCGGTGGTGGCTGGCGGCCTAGGGGTGGAGGTTAAAGATGAACTGCAGGCCCTTGATTTCGTATCCGACAGCTATAAAATCGACTGACCAGAGATGAAAAAGTCAGTCGAGTGACGTGTAGCCTCACCTTGCTAGTGCATTCAGTTTCGACAGTAAAATTCAGTTTCGACAGCAAAATTCAGTTTCATAGTTAAGTTTAGTTTTGACAGTAAAATTCAGTTTCGATAGTTAAGTTTAGAGATGAGCGGCTGATGTATTTTACATCTAGCACTTTGTGGTTATGTATTTTACGTCATCTATTGGAGATGCTATTAGAAGTCCACTCACGTTAACGTTGTCTCTCTTGTCCTGCTTCAGCCTCGGCGTCGTACAACTCACCGGAGCTGCTCCAATGACGAAACCCTCCATCATAGTGGAGCAATACCTCGGGCTCCATCTCCAGATGCCTAAGACCTTCTTCCCCTCCTCCAACAGCCAGGTCAGCCGACGCATCCTCACCGACCAACCCGATCACGCCGAGATTGACATGGCTTCGCCAAAGAGGTTGTACACTTGTTGCATCTCTTTTTTACTCTACATGTTATATATATTGTCCACTGAGCACACGTAGTAACGGGAAATATGATTATTTTATCCTACTATATGACAAGCAGTGAGGTACCAGACAACTTAGCTATCCGTGATGGACTCTCTTGAACGCCATCATTATTTATCTCTGCGTGTTTGAGCTGTGCATTTGCCGATGGCCCTGGGAGTTAGGCTAGTAGGGCAGTGGCCTAGGTCCAAAGTAATAGAAGTAGCACAAAAACATTTTTTTAGTGTAGGCTTTTCCTTGCTCAAGCCTGCCTATTAGAATCGCCAGTGCTTGAAAGGAAAAGTGAATGAAAAACATAGGAATTGGAAAGTTTCCTATGGTACTACTATTCATGAATTTGGTTCAAAGGAATGGAGCAAAGGAAAACTGTAGGATTTGTTCGTTTAGTGTCTCCTTGAAAGAAAAAACGTAGGAATTTTAATTTTCACTTATCCTCCTTTTCAAATTCCTATTCATGAAGCACAAGACTAAGAGATAGTAGCACAATAGCATTATAACCGTACATTTTCTTGTGGTTTGACTTAATCTCACCATGCTTCTTTGCATCCTGTGATCTTCCAATTGTTGTGAATCAAACACCTAGATTGGCAAAAATCTTGTGTTTTTAAATTCTCTACTTTGCACGTGCATTCCTATCCTATTCCTGTCTATTTCCTATCCCTGCATTGTTGGAATCCTCCAATTCAAACGAGCCCTTACAGAATTACTTCTCTTACAGATAGTTGTCAAAGAAAACCTTGTGTGGTTTGTCCCGCTCCTGCTGCGTCGTCGTCCACCCCAGCTTAGATGCTCCAATGACAGAAGGGTCCAGCACAGCAGGGATCCGGCCTCCAAACTGTCTTTCGCCACCTCAGATCTTCTTCCCCGCCACCGGCAGCCATGAAAACTGCATTACCATCATCAACCGAGCAGATGACCTCGAGGACTACACGGGTCCGTAAGAGAGGTCGCACTCTTTCGTGTCTGCTTACGTTCTGCATCGCTTAATATTACATGCTACTTTTATCGTCCTGTTCACTGATTAGACTCTGAGTCAGCTCCAAACTAATGGTCAAACATGAGGTTTTTAAATGGTTGTGGGGTACATATCGGGGCCGCAATCAATAGTATCTATCTACTATCTGGTTAATCTCTGGTGTCTGCTATGAGTTTCATGTTGGGTGGGAAACAAACAGTAAAGAAGCCATTATCTGCCTGCTATTATTGGTTTTGGGTCTATCCACAGGTTGCTACCATCACTCTAGATTTCTGCATGCACTCCTTACATAATCTCACTATGTTTTATTCCTATGCATCACAGTTATTGTAAACAATGGAACTGAACATGTAGAGCAAAAGAGACGAGCCTTGCGTGGCAATAAAATTTCATGTAGACGTCGCTACATCATAGGCGCAAAGGCAGCCCCCTCCACGCATTTCAGATTGTAATCGAGAGGAAGATATCTGTTCTGAGGGGGATTCAGAAGGAGAAGACAACTCCTATTTACCCCCTGAGGTCTTGGCTCTAACTTGGCATGCTGATGTTGGTTATATCATGCATATGGTGCCTTGCATTGCTTACTTTATACATCAAATATGTCATCTGCTTAGTTTAGACATCCTTTGTGTGAATGCCATCTGTTTAGTTTATTCATCGTTTATGTGAATTATGCAACGCCATCTTGTTTAGCCAGGCATCATATATGTGAATTTTGCAATGACATCCTGCTTAGCCACTCATCTTATATGTAAATTATATCAGGCCATCCTTTTTTTCGTTACATATTACATTTCTCAACAATGTTAGTAAATTCAACTGCTCTTCGTGTGCATCAGCCATTTGACACAGTGATGGCAAATTCTGGAGTGAAAACAAGGTCTTCAGAGCAAACTATGCTATCTGACGAAGCGCATATCTCGCTAGTTACGGATAGCTCCTCAGAGGAGGATTCAGAGACAGATGACCGGTCCTATCCCCCCCCCCCGAGGTGTATGCTCTAACTTGGCAGGGTTATGTTGCTCATATCGTGCGTATGGTGTCTCGCATTGCTATGTCATTTAATTAGTTTAGACATGCTTTGTGTGAATGCCACCTGTTCAGTGTCTAATTATCATATATGTGAATTATGCATTGCCATCTTGTTGCAAGACATTATATATGTGAATTATGCAATGCTATCTTGTTGCAAAGGCATTATATATGTGAATTATGCAATGCCATGCTGTTTAGCCAATCGTCATGTATGTGAATTATATCATGCTATCATTTTTTTGTATTACGTGTTCCATTTGTCGACAACGTTTGTATATTCAACTACTCTTCCTGTGCATCAGCCATTTGAAGCGGTGATGGAAGTATCTAGAGTGAAAACAAGGTATTCAGAGCAGACAATGCTACCTGCTGAAGCAGACATCTTGCTGGTTACAGAGAGCTCCTCAGAGGAGGATTCAGAGACTGATGACCAGTCATATTTCCCCCCTGAGGTCTATGCTCAAACTTGGCAGGGTTATATTACCCATGTCATGCATGTTGTCTTGCATTGTTAGTTTTTATATCATATATGGATTGCCATCTGCTTACTTGCTTACTATATAAATCATATATTTGAAATATATCATGCCATCATGTTTACATAGTACATACACATCATCTATCTGAATTATGGCATGGCAACCCATTTAATAAAGACATCATATAGTTATATCATCTCATCCTGTTTAGTGTTTACAGTCATCATATTTTGAATTATGGCATTCTATTCGTGAATGTATGTGAATTATGGCATACGAACCTATTTAATAAACACATTATATAGTTATATCATGTCATCATGTTTACATAGTAATCATATTTTGAACTATGTCTTTCCATCTTTTTTAGTTAGCCATCATAATGTGAAATTGTGTCATGCTTCCTGTTTAGTTAGCCATCATATATGTGAAATTGTGTCATGCTATCCTGTTTGGTTAGACAACATAAATGTGAATTATTTCATGCCCTCTTTTATTCCCCACTATCCATTGCACCTGTCTATAATACAATGTCTATACTTTCAATTACTTTTCTTGTTTATCAGCCATTTGAATTGGAGAGGGTGATGGTAGTATCTAAGGGAGTAACGACACGGTCTTCAGAAAAGATAGAGCTACCAGTTGATGCAGATAGAACAACTGATGTACTTGCCCAAGGACCAGATCCACCACACATAACCCAGACTCTTGCAGATTGTACCCCTACCCAGTTGGACAAAGAACCAGCTACACCCCTTCTAACCCCAACCCCGGCAGATAGTAACCCAGTTCCAATTGACACAACACCGTCTCCGCCACAGAGCACCCAAACACGAGCAGTTAGTAAGGGAACTACAGTGCCCAAAGCACGAGGACCACCATTCCGAATCCCAACTCAACGCTTAAAGAAGAAGAAGATTTTTTCTCAGGTCAGGTTCTGTAGCTATGGTTCATACTCCTTTGCTCTTGCATTACTGTACTTACTCATACCAACTATTTTCAAATTTGAAGGATGGAATTGAAACTCCAATGGCACAATAGGTATGTTTTAAACCTGTTTCTTTAACTGGTTTGCTGTTGTAACCTGCTCTATGTTGATTTCAGTTTCAATTGAATAAACAGATATGTTCTCATGTCATGCACATTACAAGTGTTGTTATTGCTCTATAGTTTCCCACACTTGTATTCTGTCTACTATGCTTTGTCTTGAACAAATATTATTTGAACTGTGTCTCTATCTTGATTTGGCAACAAAAACTAGAATGATATAGACCATAAAGTGACCATGGTGCATAGATATATGTTTGTTTCATGTGTTTATCCTGTCCACTTTACTACTGAACTCATTTACCAAAATGAGTTTCATATACAACATGGTAAACATGTGATGTGTCTGCTTGTTTCTCTTTTAGAATGCGGACAAAATATTGGAGAACGGTACCGCGTTATGCAATGGTAAAGGAAGTAATGCAGATAAGGTTCAAGATAGTGAGACATCCCTGTTGGTCTCCAAGAAAGCTGATAAAAACTATCTTGACGATAGTGAGAGAACCCAAAAGTCCTGTCTTGATGTAGTGTTCGAGTTACTGACCACTACTGCTAGCACAAGCTCTTCGAACTTGTTGTGTGAATCAGTTTGTCTTCTTGAGTCTCAACTTCAAGTTGAAATACATCGATCAGATGTGCTGCGACAGGAAGCTGAAGGACTGAGGAAGTCTCTGCAGAATTCAGATGCATACTTCCTGGTGCAACAGCAAGCGCTGGAGGATTTAAACGCCAAACAAGAGAAAGTTAATAAGCTTGCTAAGCATCTTGCTAGCATTATGGGTACCCAGGATATTGTTTCTTGAGATCTTCTGAAGTGGTTTCAGTTCTGGATTTGTTTTGTTGCGGCGTTTATTTGCGCTGGTCACCAACTTTGACAACCAGTGTATATGATATGCTGCTTTGTTCCCTATATTTGCACTGGTGGCGAACTTTGATGCCCAGTGGATGTAATATGTGTAATAGTCGTGATAGCCTAGCGTTAGTTGTTTGCTATTTATTTCCTTGTTGTCTTGTTTATTTGTTTGCTTGTAGTCAGTGCAGTTCTTTTTCCGTGGTTTGCTAGTGGCCGCAATAACCTATTTTTTAAAACTAGGCCACAATAACCATGGGCTACATATTTATTGTAGTGACACTGGGCCTCCTACCGGCCGTAGAAACAATGGGCCTTCTAAGGGCCATAGAAACAATGGGCCTTCTATGGTCCGTGGAAACAATGGGCCTTCTACGGGGCGTAGAAACAATGGGCCTTCTACGGGCCGTATCATCAATGGGCCTTATATGGGCCGTATGATCAATGGGCCTTATATGGGTCGTATGATCGATTGGCCAAACATGGGCCAGTAACAGACTGCATTATGGCCGTAAACAGGCTAGAGTTGGAATCATCCGTTCATGGGCTGACCATAACGGGTCGTCATTAATAGGTCGTATTTGATGACGCTATGAAAACGGCCCAACGTATTAATGGGCCACAAACGGGCCGACTGTAACAATGGGCTGAATTTGGCCCACAAGCAGAAAATGACAGTAACGGGCTATAAGTAACCGAATGCTGGAAATGAGCCCAAGAATAAATGGGCCCTGAGAAGGCCGAAAGATAACATGGGCTGGAAACGGCCCAATGGAATAATGGGCCGTTAATGGGTATAAAGTGATACACTGTTTATTACGGGCCAGTTTCACCATGGGCCGTTAATGGGCCAAGAGTTACAAAGGGCCTCATATGAGCCGAAAGACATCATGGGCCATACATGGGCCTGAAGTTAAAACAGGCTAGAATCATATTGGACGGCCCATATGACGCTACTGGACCTAATTCGGAGAGGTCGTAACGGGCCCTGGGTTAGCGGGCTGTAAATGAGCTATATGCGAACAGGCCGTTAACAGGCTTTCAGTTGACCGGCCCGCCACCTTTTGACCAAGTCAAATGGGCCGGCCTTTTCACAAGAATGGGCCTCTATTGGGCCGTGCCATGTGTCGATGTATCATAAGCGCCTTCTGTGCAATGAGTGGATGACATCTGTCCCAATGATGTGCTGACACGTGTTTCCTCCAGCCAATGATGATTTTACACGTGGAAAATCCCCATTGGTCGGGGCTGTTAACGGGTTATCGGATCCAAAACCGGACCCGATAGCTTAACGGCGTTCCATTACGGTGGATGCCACATGTCGGTCACCCTTGACGAAAGCACTTTTGTGACGCGCGATTTATCAGCATGGAAGTGGACACTTCCGTGATGATAATTTTGGTAATGTCATGGAACACTTCTACGACAGCACAAGTATGACTATCTTGATTCTGTCATAAAATCGTCATGGATGTACATGCATGACAAAAAATGTGACCTACTGTGACAAACACGTATCATCACGGAAGTGTATTTTTTTGTAGTGAGTAACTTTTGGATTTGAATCGAACGGTCCTGCTGCTTCTTCAATCGCTACTCTTCTTGCACCAGCCGCCCAAACCAGCACCGATGAGACCGCCTGCTCCTGCCTCCAGTGGCCGGTTGTGCTGCCGTTGAGGCCTCATCGTCCCCTACTACTGCCACCGCTAGCCAGGCCCTGCAGCGATGGCAGCCTCACACCACTGTCGAACTAGTGAACCCTCGTACTCCTCTCCAAGTGGGCATCCACTGTCGCGTCTTCCCCGACTCCGCGTCATCCCCTTCCTAGGCCTCTCCGTCGTCCACCACCCTGGTGCTCTCGGCGTGGCGTGGTCAACATGGTCAAGGAACGACTTCCATCGGGCGTGGACTGTACGTGGATAGGCTAACAGTTGGGTCCACGGCCGCACACAAGGAAATGCCTCCTTTATGCGCAAAATAATGATTCCTCCAGCTGACATCTAGGACCCACCGGAAGGGCCTCTGTATTTCGCGAAAAAAAATCCCCCCACTGACAAGTCGGACCCACCGGCTATATCTTCGCACGCAAGGAAGCGCCTCTTTATTACGCACAAAAAAATGAATACTCCCCCTGCTAGCTGGGACCCAGCATAGTCGGATGCTGACTTGTGGGCCTACTAAGTTGACGGGGACGGAGGGCTTTGTCAACTTAGTCAATATGAACAATTCTAGCTCCAATGACCATATGATGTCTATCCAATGGCCATAGTGCTTATTCAACCTCTGGTCTTCTTGCTCTAGCCGCCCAAAGCAGTGCCGGTCGTGCCACCTCCTCCTGCCTCCTGTGGCCGGCTGTGTTACCGCGAAGGCCTCATCGCCCCCTACTACTCCCACCGCTGGCCAGGCCATCCCTCCACTCACCCACACCCCCTGTTATTCTGCGGCGACGGCAGCCTCACACCGAAGCCGAACCAGTGAACCCTCGTACTCCTCTCCGCGTGGGCATCCATTGTCGCGTCTTCCCCGACTCCGTGTCGTCCCCTTCCTAGGCCTAGCCGTCGTCCACCGCCCTGGTGCTCTCGGCATGGCGTGGTCAACATGGTCAAGGAACGACTTCCATCGGAAGAGCATTGTACGTGGAGAGGCTAACAACTGGGTCCACGGCCACAGCAAGGAAGTGCCTCCTTATTACGCGGAAAATAATGATTCCTCCACCTGACAGCAGGGACCCACCGGACGGACCACCATATTTCGCGAAAAAATGTTTCCCCACTGACTGTTGGGACCTACCAGCTACATCTTCGCACGCAAGGAAGTGCGTCCATATTACGAGCAAAAAAAATGATTTGCCCCCTGACTGCTGGGACCCACCAGCTACATCTTCACACGCAAGGAAGTGCCTGACAGTCGGGACCCACCTGGTAGAAGCGTACATAGCGTTGCCATTCTGGTCGCAAACGTGTACGTACATACTGGTCGATGTAGAGGCGCACATGTGTCGTAGTATAGGCGCGCACATAGCATGTACACGTACGTACAGCGGCCAGGGTGCAAGAAAGAAAATACGGCCACGTACGTACATACGGGCGGGGTCTCGAACGTCACTCGCGCATACGTACGGCTAGGGCTCATGTACATGGCTGGGTCGGAATGGAAAAACCGCGTCGTCGTCGTGTTCATGGGGAGGCAACGGAATGTGTCATGTTCACCGGGAGGCAACAGGACGAGTGGGAGCCAACCGGCTTGGACGGAACAGCCGATGGAAATGAGGCCTGGCGTACCGTAGAACGGAGGAAATGGCCTTGTGTTCGACTGGCCGCGGTCAAAATGGACTCATGTTCATTAGGAGGGGTCTGGCGTACCGCAAAATGGAGGAAACGGACTTTTGTTGGACCTCCTACAGTCAAAACGGGCTCCTATTGATCGGGAGGGGTGTGGTGTACCGCAAAACGGAGGAAACAGACTTGTGTTGGAGTGATATGGTCAAAACGGGGGTCCTGTTCATTGGGAGGAGTGTGGCGTACCGCAAAATGGGACTCCATGGGATACTGTTCATCTCCATCGTCGACCTCCTCCAGCCTCCATGGGCTACTGTTCATCCACCATCAACCTCCTCCAGCCTCCACCTGCGACTGTTCATCCACTGGCTCCTGTTCATACAGCCTCCACCGCGCGCTACTCCACCGGCTACTATTCAACCAGCCCTCTCCACGGGGTCCTGTTCAACCACCCCTCCAAGGGCTACTATTCATCCAGCCCTCCACCGGCTACTATTCAACCAGCCCTTCACGGAGTCGTCCTGTTCATCCAGCCCTCCACGGGGTCCTGTTCATCCACGCCCAACCGGCTCGATCGATCGAGGTCCTATTCATCCAGCGGCAACACCACAGGGTCCTGTTCATCCAACCCCCACCGGGAACTGTTCATCCAACCCCCCCAGCAATGCTCACTGTTCATCCACAGGCAACATCGATCGGCTTCAGTTAGCAGCAGTAGCAAAGAAATCGCTCGGGTCAGTAACATGTAGCCCGTAGTGCAATCGCTCGGGTTCAGTTAGGTGACGCCTCGCTCGGGTACAGTTAGAGCCCAATGCCTCGCACCCACGCGCGTACGGTACGAGAGAAATGTGCATCGCTCGGCCCCCGACCATGCACCATAATCGGGAACTCCCTGATATTTTCCTCGCCCTCGCTTCTACCACGGTTTTTTCCATCATGGACGGCCCAAAGAATGTCATGCGGCTGCGTCTCTGGCCCGCCCAGGACGAAAAGCCCATTTTCTGTCATGATTTTTTGTCATAGAAGTAGGAGCCCACCACATCTATGATGATACCGGGTTTTGTCACAATTATCGTCATAGAAGTGTCATAAGTATGACAGGAAAAAAATTTGTTCGGCCCAAAATGTCATGGATGTGTCTTTTTTTTGTAGTGATTGTCTTCATGCCTCCGATCTAACCCTCCGGTTTATATAGACACGGGAGGGGCTTAGGGTTGTACAAAGTCGGTTTTACAAAAAGGAATAACATATCCGGACACCTATACTTGCCATCCACGCACACGGGAGTCCCTACCGGACACGAGAGGTGATCTTCTGTCTTGTATCTCGACGGCCCATCAGTCCGGCCCATATCCAATAGACCGGACGCCCGAGGACCCCCTAGTCCAGGACTCCCTCAGTAGCCCCTGAACCAGTCTTCAATGTTGATGTGTTCGGCATGCAGATAGTCTTCGGCATTGCAAGGCGGGTTCCATGAATAGTACACATCGGCTTCCCTTTGTAAAAGAATTGTATCCGGCTTTTCATAATGAACACAACCCTTAGCCGCAAAGGCAGGATATACAAAAAATAAGAACAGTGCCCTTTACTGACAACTTTTTTTGGCGAAGCGTCAGACTTGACCCTTCGACTTTTTGAACCATTTTCACGCCCCGCGTTCCGCGTTTCGAGGCCAAGCCCCATTGGCCCGTCCTGTCAAAACAGAGATCGTGCCCACTTAATACAGGATTGCTCATCAATAGAATTTGGGTAATCAAACCATTTACGGCGCACGCTTTTATCGAGAATAGGCGAGGTTCAAGGCACGAGTGGGGGCGGATGGCATTTTTAGCGCCCATAAGAGGGCAATGAATCTTTACTTTCTCCCACACACCTTCACATCTCCTCAGCCTTCCAATCTCCCAAGCTCTCAGCGCCCAAAAAATTTCCGTCTTCCTCACCACCACCAGCTCCTCCGACCATGGCCGGATCTGGCTCCAAAGGCAAGTGGGAGGCCTCCTCCGTCACAAAGAAGGAGATAAAAGATCTCCGGAGTGCGGGATACCTCGTGATACGTCTCCAACGTATCTACTTTTCCAAACACTTTTGCCCTTGTTTTGGACTCTAACTTGCATGATTTGAATGAAACTACCCGGACTGACGCTGTTTTCAGCAGAACTGCCATGATGTTGTTTTATGTGTAGAAAAGAGAAGTTCTCAGAATGACCTGCAAATCCACGAAGGCACTTTTTGGAATTAATAAGAATTTCTGGGCGAAAGAAATACACCAGGGGGGCTAGGGCCTGTCCACGAGAGAGGAGGGCGCCCCCACCCCCCCTTGTAGGGCGCGCCCCCTATCTCGTGTGCCCCCTGGACCTCCACCGACCTCAACTCCAACTCTATATCTTCCGTCTCGCGGAGAGAAAAATCAAAGAGAAAGTTTCATCGCGTTTTACGACACGGAGCCGCCGCCAAGCCCTAATCTCTCTCGGGAGGGCTGATCTGGAGTCCGTTCAGGGCTCCGGAGAGGGGGATTCCGTCGTCATCAACCATCCTACATCACCAATTTCATGATGCTCACCGCCGTGCGTGAGTAATTCCATCATAGGCTTGCTGGATAGTGATGGGTTGGATGAGATTTACCATGTAATCAAGTTAGTTTTGTTAGGGTTTGATCCCTAGTATCCACTATGTTCTGAGATTGATGTTGCTATGACTTTGCTATGCTTAATGCTTGTCACTAGGGCCCGAGTGCCATGATTTTAGATCTGAACCTATTATGTTTTCATGAATATATGTGTGTTCTTGATCCTATCTTGCAAGTCTATAGTCACCTATTATGTGTTATGATCCGACAAACCCGAAGTGACAATAATTGGGATACTTCTCGGTGATGACCGTAGTTTGAGGAGTTCATGTATTCACCACGTGTTAATGCTTTGGTCCGGTTCTCTACTAAAAGGAGGCCTTAATATCCCTTAGTTTCCGCTAGGACCCCGCTGCCACGGGAGGGTAGGACAAAAGATGCCATGCAAGTTCTTTTCCATAAGCACGTATGACTATTTATGAAATACATGGCTACATTACATTGATTAACTGGAGCTAGTTCTATATCACCCTATGTTATAACTATTGCATGAGGAATCGCATCCGGCATAATTATCCATCACTGATCCATTGCCTACGAGCTTTTCATATATTGTTCTTCGCTTATTTACTTTTCCGTTGCTACTGTTACAACTACTACAAAAACCCAAAAACATTTATCTTTACTGTTGCTACTGTTACCATTACTACCATACCACTTTTGCTACTAAACACTTTGCTGCAGATACGTAGTTATCCAGGTGTGGTTGAAATGAAAACACAACTGCTAATACTCAAGAATATTCTTTGGCTCCCCTTGTGTCGAATCAATAAATTTGGGTTGAATACTCTACCCTCGAAAGCTGTTGCAATCCCCTATACTTGTGGGTTATCAAGACTAATTTCTGGCGCCGTTGCCGGGGAGCATAGCTCTATTCTCTGAGTCACTTGGGATTTATATCTGTTGATCACTATGAAGAACTTGAAAGACGCTAAGACCAAGGTTTTGCCCTCAACTACGAGGGGAGGAAAGGAACTGCCATCTAGCTCTGCACTAGATTCTCTTCCGTTATTAGTAGGCTTGCGACACCTAAACCTGCTACTTGTATGAATTCTGATATGTCGCATGTTATTGATGATGCCACTCCTGCTATGCATGATGAAACTACTTCTGTGTGTGATACTATTTTGCCATTAGGTGAATTTCTAGATGAACAACTTGCTAGAGTTAGGGGGAATGAAAATATTGAAGAACCTATTATTGATGATAGTGATGATGAATGTTCCCCCAATGATTATGTATTACCTGTTGTTCCTAAGGGTTATGTTACGAATGAAGCAGCTGCTATGGAAATTCTTGCTTGCAATAATAGAAATGATCTTAAGAAATTATTAGCTAAATGGAAGCAGCAGTCTCTTAATGCTAGAATGAAACCCGATCCTACTTTTGCTACTTCACCTATCTGTGTTACCCATAAGGATTATGAATTCTCTGTTGATCCTGATATTATTAATTTAGTTGAATCTGATCCTTTTTATGGCCTTGAATCTGAAACTGTTGTGGCACATCTTACCAAGTTGAATGATATAGCCACCATGTTTACTCATGATGAGAAGTCTCGCTATTTATACATCCTTAAGATATTTCCGTTCTCAATAAAGGGTGATGCTAAGACTTGGTATAATTCTCTTGCTCCTGGTTGTGTGCGTAGTCCCCAGGATATGATTTATTACTTCTCTGCTAAATATTTCCCTGCTCATAAGAAACAAGCTTCCTTGCGGAAATATATAATTTTGTGCAAATCAAAGAAGAGAGTCTCCCACAAGCTTGGGGGGAGGCTTCTCCGGTTACTTAATGCTTTGCCTGATCATCCTCTTAAGACAAATGAAATACTTGATATCTTTTATAATGGACTAACCGATGCTTCCAAGGACCACTTGGATAGTTGTGCTGGTTGTGTTTTCAGGGAAAGAACAATCGACGAAGCTGAAATATTATTGAATAATATGTTGACTAATGAAAATAATTGGACTCTTCCCGAGCCAGTTCCTGAAGTAATTCCTGAACCAATTGAGCCAACTCCTGATCCTATTCCTAAACCCACTCCGAAGAAGGGAGGTGTTTTATTTCTCAGTCCTGAAGATATGCAAGAGGCAAAGAAATCAATGAAAGAAAAAGGTATTAAAGCTGAAGATGTTAAGAATTTACCACCTATTGAAGAAATACATGGTCTTAATTTACCGCCTGAAGAACCACATTGTCTTGATAACCCGACACAGGTAGTAAAGGTAAATTCTCTCTATAGATATGATAAAGTTGAAAATACCCTCTACTAAATTTCATAGCCCATGCTTGGATGAATTTGATGACTTTATGGCTAGACAAGAAAGTTTTAATGCTTATGTTGGTAGAGAGTTAAATAATAATGCTTTCGAGATAGGACGCGTAGGTGATAATCTGGCTAGAGTTAAAGATGAACTTCACCCCGTTAGCAAATATGCTTCTATGGTTGCTACTCAATCTGAGCAAGTACTCAAAGCTCAAAATGATTTGCTTGATGAGTTGAATAATAAAAATGACTTTGCCGTTAGAGTGGCTACTAGAACGGGTAGAATGACTCAGGAACCTTTGTATCCTGAAGGCCACCCTAAAAGAATTGAACAAGATTCTCAGAATAATAATCTAGATGTTCCTAGTTCTTCTAAGAAGAAGAAAAAGAAGAATGATAAGACTTTGCAAACTTCTAGTGAACCTAATGAAGAAACACCTGAGAATCCTAATAATACTTCTATCTCTGATGCTGAAACACAATCCGAAGATGAACATGAACCTGATGATAATGCTAATAATGATGTTCATGTAGATGCTCAACCTAGTAATAACAATGATGTAGAGATTGAACTTGTTGTTGATCTTGATAACCCACAATCAAAGAATCAACGTTATGATAAGAGAGATTTTGTTGCTAGGAAGCATGGTAAAGAAAGAGAACCATGGGTTTAGAAACCCATGCCCTTTCCTCCTAAACCATCCAAGTCAAAGGATGATGAGGATTTTGAGCGCTTTGCTAAAATGATTAGACCTATTTTCTTACGTATGCGCTTAACTAATATGCTTAAACTAAATCCTTATGCTAAGTATATGAAGGATATCATCACAAATAAAAGAAAGATACCGGAAGCTAAAATTTCCACCATGCTTGCTAATTACACTTTTAAGGGTGGAATACCAAAGAAACTTGGAGATCCGGGTGTGCCAACTATACCATGCTCCATTAAAAGAAATTATGTTAGAACTACTTTATGTGATCTTGGAGCCGGTGTTAGTGTTATGCCTCTCTCTTTATATCATAGACTTGAATTGAATAAGTTGACACTTACTAAAATATCTTTGCAAATGGCTGATAAATCAACTGCTATACCTATCGGTATTTGTGAGGATGTGCCTGTTGTGGTTGCAAATGTCACTATCTTAACGGACTTTGTTATTCTTGATATTCCTGAGGATGATAGTATGTCTATTATCCTTGGTAGACCTTTTCTTAATACTGCAGGGGCTGTTATTGATTGCAACAAAGGCAATGTCACTTTTCATGTTAATGGCAATGAGCATACGGTACACTTTCCGAGGAAACAATCTCAAGTTCATAGCATCAATTCTATTGAAAAAGTTCCAACTATTATTTTTGGAGGTTTTGAATTTCCCCTACCTACTATCAAGAACAAGTATGATATTCTTATTGTTGGGGATTTTCATATCCCCGTTGAGGTAACTTAGTGTTATTCGAAATTTCTCCGGTTCCGTGTTATTCGGAATGAGTTTGTTAACAAGACTTGATCAACCTTGTTAGTGGGTTCATTTTGATGACCACGAGATGGATGAAACTAGAAGGCACAACCTTTTGTACCCTCTTTTTACTTTCTGGTTTTTAGAATAAATAAAGCAAAAATAGTATTATCCGTCTATTTTCTGAATTATCTGTGCATTAAAAAAATAGTCCGAAAATAAAAGTGCTCCAAATGCCCTGCAAATTTAGTATGATTTTTTCTGGAATATTTGAGGATTTTAGGCACTGAAAACACTGCAGGAGGGGCAAGCACCAGGCCACGAGAGAGGAGGGCGCCCCCTGTAGGGCGCGCCCCCCTGTCTCGTGGGCCCCTGGTGGCTCCCCTCCACTTATGCCAGCACCCACACACTTCATCTTCTACCCAAAAAAAATTCCCATCCAGCTCAAGGACGAGTTCTAGCTCGTTTTGCTGCGATTTTTGATCTCTTAGCTCAAAGCTCCATTCACAAAACTGCTTTGGGAGATTGTTGCTTGGTATGTGACTCCTCCATTGGTCCAATTAGTTTTTGTTCTAGTGCTTTACTCATTGCAAATTTTTGTTGCTTAAGTGACCATGTTCTTGAGCTTGCATGTTAAATTTTTGAGGTTCCAAGTAATTCTAATGCATGATATGGGCTCTAGGCACTTGTAGGAGTAGTTGCTATCAATCTTGTTTGGTTCTATGCACTTTTATTTTGAAGTTACTAAAATTTCAAAAAAAATCAGAAAAAGAAATATGCTTAGGAGAATGTACCAAGGTGGTTCCTCGGCAAAGAAAGGGCCAAGATTGCTATACGTGAGCAAGACGTTGGATTGTCGAGGGATGCATATGTACGGGCTTGTGAGTGGCCATCCGATGATTTTATGGTTGAAGCAGGCTTCAAGGATGAATTTGACGCGTATGTGCGTAATGCTGAGCTGGAGGACTTCTTACAAGATAAGTGTCCTCAGTACTATCAATTGACTGATTCCTTTGTGCGAAGGTTTAAATATAACTGTACACGTAATTCTCCTAGTGTCCTATTTGATATTTATGATACATCTTACACCATGGACTTAGAGGATTTTACAACTACTTGCAAACTCCCGCAGTGGGGTAATATTAATGATCCTCACAAATCTGAATTTAGAGATTTTCTTGCTAGTATTATTGTGGGAGAATCTAGGGACATAGCACAAGCTACCATAGGGAGCATTCATTTTCCTGCCATACATTATTTTGCTCTCTTTATTGGTAGATGTATTAACGGTAAGGATGAAGCATGTCACATGTGTGTACCTGATCTAAGTATCCTCAAGAGTGCGGTGTTCGGTTTTAAAGGTTATAACTTAGGGGCAATAGTTGCACGTAGGTTGCAGAATAATAGTAGAAAGGGAAATTTCTGTGGAGGAATTTATGCAACCCGTGTGGCTAATTTTCTTGGTATAGCCCCATAAGCAGGAGATATGATAATACCTCCTGTTTATTTGGATAAAGAAGCTATATTTAGTCATCATTTTCTTGAGAGGAATGAACAATTCCTCCATTATCGACTAATCTATGACAGACGCAACGACATCCCTGTTACTATTCATGCTCCCTACCTTTTTGATTATCAGGCAAAAGGAAGATATGTTGTCACCAGAGAGGAAGCAGCTGAATACGAGAGGGGAGTGGAGGAAGCTCGCCAACACGTTGTAGCTTAGGAGGCGGTTGCCGCTGCATCTCAGCACAACCCCGGTTTCACTTATGGATATCAGCCAGGCGATCCTTGGTATTAAACCAACTTAGGCAAAAGCCTAAGCTTGGGGGAGTACGTATTTCTCACCGACTTTACATTCATGTTCACACACTAGTCGTCCGTGCTCATACTCTTTCATTGTATTATCCATGCTAGTTTAAATTCCTTTTTCTAGTTTTCTTCTTGTGTGTTTGATAAACCTTGAGAAAAACCAAAAAAAATAGTTAGTTTAATTTCCTTGCCTGTAGTAGGAATTAAAATGAAAACCCAAAAAGATTTCTCATTCTTCTTTTACTTGTTGGGAGCTTTCCCATGTAAATAGTTTTATATTTTTTCTCTCCTTTGGGGGTCGAGAAGACCATATTGAAAATGCTTAGTGGCTCTTATATGCATGATTGTTTATTTAATTTAGAGCCCATATTACTTGTCTTCTCTCTTGAGTTGAATGCTTGCAGATTCCAGCTTAGTCCAATGCACGTACACTCTTATTATTATACACATCGTTCGGTCGTGCGAGTGAAAGGCAATAATGACGATATATGATGGACTTATTGGGATGAGAAAAGTTGGTATGAACTCGACCTCTCTTGTTTTTGTAAATATGATGAGTTCATCGTTCCTGAGTCAGCTATAAGTAAACATATTTGCAATGACATTTAGATATTATAGTTACTTGTGCCATGCTTGATTAGCTATGAGTTATAATGGTTTACCTTGCGTGCCAACATGCTATTAGAATGATTATGATGTGGTATGATGGGATGGTATCCTCCTTTGAATGAATCAAGTGACTCGACTTGGCACATGTTCACGCATGTAGTTGAATCAAATCAACATAGCCTTCACGATATTTATGTTCATGATGGATTATATCCTACTCATGCTTATGCTCGGTGTGAATTAATTTTAATGCATGCTTACAACTGTTGTTGCTCTCTCAGTTGGTCGCTTCCTAGTCTTTTGCTAGCCTTCACCTGTACTAAGCGGGAATACTGCTTGTGCATCCAAACTCCTTAAACCCCAAAGTTGTTCCATATGAGTCCACTATACCTACCTATATGCAGTATCTACCTACCATTCCAAGTAAATTTGTATGTGCCAAACTCCAAACCTTTAAATGAAATTCTGTTTTGTATGCTCGAGCAGCTCATGTTACAACTAGGGCTGCCTATATCTTCCATGCTAGGTGGGTTATTCTCAAGAGGAGTGGACTCCTCTCCTCATTCACGAGAAAGGGCCGGTAACCGGGACGCCCAGTCCCATGATCTAAAAGATCAAAGCAAATCAAAATAATTAAACAAAACTCCCCCAGGGTTGTTGTATGTTGGAGGCACTCGTTGTTTCGAGCAAGCCATGGATTGATGCTTGTTGGTGGTTGGGGAGTATAAACATTTACCATTCTATTTGGGAACTGCCTATAATGCATGTAGTATGGAAGATACAGCCATCTCATAGGTGTTGCGTTGACAGCGAAAGTATGCCGCTCAAAATGTTATTCAATCTCTATTTTGTAATCGAGCTCTGGCACCTCTACAAATCACTGCTTCCCTCTGCGAAGGGCCTATCTATTTACTTTTATGTTGAGTCATCACCTTCGTATTAAAAGCACCCGCTGGAGAGCACACTGTCATTTGTGTTCCTTATTATAGGTTCATATTGTGTATGACTTGACTGGATCTCTTTTACCATGAATTACAATGTTTAGTTAGTCCTTGATCTTTAAAGGTGCTCTGCATTTATGTTTTGCGGTCTTAGAAAGGGCTAGCGAGATACCATTTTGTTATATCATGTTATGATTGTTTTGAGAAAGTGTTGTCATCCGAGTTTTATTATTATTGCTCGCTAGCTGATTATGCTATTGATATGAGTAATTATGAGACCCAAGTGTTATTGTGAGTATGGTTAGTTCATAATATTTGTTGAAACTTGAATGATGGCTTTTCATGTTTACAACAACAAGAGCAAATAGAGTTTGTAAAAGTTTTTCTTTATCACTTTCAGTTTATCAACTGAATTGCTTGAGGACAAGCAAAGGTTTAAGCTTGGGGGAGTTGATACGTCTCCAACGTATCTACTTTTTCAAACACTTTTGCCCTTGTTTTGGACTCTAACTTGCATGATTTGAATGAAACTAACCCGGACCGACGCTGTTTTCAGCAGAACTGCCATGATGTTGTTTTATGTGTAGAAAAGAAAAGTTCTCGGAATGATCTACAAATCCATGGAGGCACTTTTTGGAATTAATAAGAATTTCTGGGCGAAAGAAATACACCAGGGGGCCCAGGGCCTGTCCACGAGACAGGAGGGCGCGCCCCCCTATCTCGTGGGCCCCCTGGACCTCCACCGACCTCAACTCCAACTCTATATCTTCCGTCTCGCGGAGAAAAAAATTAGAGAGAAAGTTTCATCGCGTTTTATGACACGGAGCCACCGCCAAGCCCTAATCTCTCTCGGGAGGGCTGATCCGAAGTCCGTTCGGGGCTCCGGAGAGGGGGATTCGTCGTCGTCGTCATCATCAACCATCCTCCATCACCAATTTCATGATTCTCACCGCCGTGCGTGATTAATTCCATCGTAGGCTTGCTGGACGGTGATGGGTTGGATGAGATTTACCATGCAATCAAGTTAGTTTTGTTAGGGTTTGATCCCTAGTATCCACTATGTTCTGAGATTGATGTTGCTATGACTTTGCTATGCTTAATGCTTGTCACTAGGGCCCAAGTGCCATGATTTTAGATCTGAACCTATTATGTTTTCATGAATATATGTGTGTTCTTGATCCTATCTTGCAAGTCTATAGTCACCTATTATGTGTTATGATCCGACAAACCCGAAGTGACAATAATCGGGATACTTCTCGGTGATGACCGTAGTTTGAGGAGTTCATGTATTCACCACGTGTTAATTCTTTGGTCCGGTTCTCTATTAAAAGGAGGCCTTAATATCCCTTAGTTTCCTCTAGGGCCCCGCTGCCACGGGAGGGTAGGACAAAAGATGTCATGCAAGTTCTTTTCCATAAGCACGTATGACTATTTATGGAATACATGCCTACATTACATTGATTAACTGGAGCTAGTTCTATATCACCCTATGTTATAACTATTGCATGAGGAATCGCATCTGGCATAATTATCCATCACTGATCCATTGCCTACGAGCTTTTCATATATTGTTCTTCGCTTATTTACTTTTCCGTTGCTACTGTTACAACTACTACAAAAACCCAAAAACATTTATCTTTACTGTTGCTACTGTTACCATTACTATCATACCACTTTTGCTAGTAAACACTTTGTTGTAGATACTAAGTTATCCAGGTGTGGTTGAATTGACAACTCAACTGCTAATACTCAAGAATATTCTTTGGCTCCCCTTGTGTCGAATCAATAAATTTGGGTTGAATACTCTACCCTCGAAAGCTGTTGCGATCCCCTATACTTGTGGGTTATCACCTCACCGCCAACATCGCGCACAGGCTCCCCCCCAAGGGTCAAGTCATTCCCACTACGGAGCCCGGCGAAAGGGTGGTCTTCCTCCCCCATTTCCTTAGAGGGTTAGGTTTTCCACTCCACCCCTTCATCCCCGGACTCCTACTCTACTATGGGCTAGATTTCCATGATCTAGCCCCAAACTCTTTCCTCCACATCTCAGTGTTCATCGTCGTGTGTGAGGCGCTCCTCCTTATCCACCCACACTTCAGCATGTGGCTCAAGGTCTTCAATGTGAAGCCGAAGGTGGTCGACGGGCAGCACGCGTACTACGGGTGAGCTATGGTTAGCAAGATGCCCAACACCATGTGGCCCAAAGGGGCCTTTGTGGAGACCATGAAGATCTGGCAATAGGAGTGGTTTTACATCACTAAGTCGTGCCGCACTAAGTGGGGGCCGATCCCAGAATTCAGATCCGGACCCCCCATGAGGCTCGTCTCCTGGACCGTGAAGGGCCACGACTGGGGGTCTCAGACGAAGGTGCAGACGCTGCAGATGCGTATCACCAACGTATTGAGAAAAGGCATTGGTTTAATCAACGTGGTTCAAATTATGCCCTTCCGCCGCATTCTCCCATGCCAGCGCCGGGCATCCCCCATGTGGGAGTTCTATCCAGAGTGTCGCGGACTCTGCAGCATTTCCTTGGCACCACGCACGAGGGAATGTGGAAGCTGCTCTTCAAGGCGCAGAAGAGCTAGCTCGTGGAGACCAAAGACATTGGCCTGAACGCCAAAAATCCAGCGACTCCAGTAAGTATTTAACTTTCCAAAGATATATCTAGTTCATATGTATTCGATCTACACAGAACTCATCAGCCCATCTTTTTTACAGGGTTGGACCAAGAACTCATCAGCCCATCTTTTTTACAGGGTCTAGAGAGATCGAGGCTATCTCCTCTCACGAGGAAGACGAGGACGAAGAGGAGGAGGAAGAGGAGGAGGAGGAAGTGGAGAGCAACCCCCCCCCTCAAGACGAGGAGGGGAAAGAGGACAACCTCCAAAAACCTAGAGGGGGCGACGCCGAAGAAGGGGAGGGTGGTCCTCTCGGATAGTTCGGACTCAGAGTCCGAACACAGCCCGAAGAGGATCCAAAGAGAGAAGCCCCTGGCCAAAACGTAAGTATCGAAAACTTACTCGTTCAGCTATCGCTTAATCTGCCTCTTAATATCAAATCTTTTTCTGCTTTTCAGCCCTCCGCACGAGATCCCGATTCCCTCCTCTTTGGAGGGGAACACTCTAGCACTTGGAGAGGCGGAGAGTGATGGACCCTCACGCACCTTCTCCCCCTGCCATGGAGCACACCGAGGTGTCATCGCAAAGGGCATCTCCGGGCCGAGGAGGAGAGGACGAGGCCGTCCAGAAGGCGCCCGAGGACAACACCTCAGACGCTGTAGAGCGGGGCACGGCGACCCCCATGACCATCAAGGGTGGGGGCCTCAACAGTCCGGGCCCTCGCCGAACACCGTCTCGGAGACTAGTATGGCTCCGGGTTCGGACCAACACCCCCCTTCGAAAGAGGGGGGAGGAGTGGCAGCTCCATCAATGGCATCTGTCAATCCGGAGGCCGCTAACACTCTACAGGAAGCACTGCAACGTGCATCCATCGTGGAGGAACGCCGCACCCTGATGGGTGCGGTCATGTAAAAAGTTCAGTCCGCAAAGAGCGGACTGACCGAAGCCTTCAACAGCCTACTGTCCGGCTTTGAGGTATGCGATGTAATATTCTTTACAAGTTATTTTTTTTATGTGTGTGTGTATATATATATATATATATATATGTGTGTGTGTGTGTGTGTGAGGCGAAACCCATGTACAGACAGTAGCCCCTGAGACTCTGTTCCGATTAGAACAATCTGAACAGAGGCTCAAAAACAAGTATATATTGCATCGTATATGTTGTTGGACAGGCTTCTATGCTGGCGGCTACTACCCACGCCGCAGAAATTGCCGAGCTCAATTGGAAGCTTCGGCTATCCGATGAGGAATTCTACCACATCAACAAGCGGTTTAACGACACCCAAGGTATGCGGAACTACTGCATACTTAAAAGTTATATGTGTGTTAGTCGTTTAAACTGACTAAAAATGTTATAAATATACTCACAGTTGGCGCAACCGAGGTCGAGTCCCTCAAGAGCGCCCTCGCCCAAGCCCGGAAGGAGGCGGAGGTGAGCAAGGAGGTCGCGGACAAAGCGGCCAAGGATTTGGAGGTGGAGCAAACCAACCGCCAAAGACATGAGGCGCGGGTGGGGGAGGTCGAACAGGAGCTCAAGGACGCCATCGCCAAGTGTGAGTCCTTGGAGCAGAAGAGTTCAGAACAGGCCTCCAAGCTCACCAAAGCTCTTGAGAGCATGAAGGAAGCCCGGGTTGAAGCCCAGGGCGCTCGCCAGGAGATCCAAGAGGCAAGGTAGATTGCGCCTGGTAAGGCCTTTATCATGCAGAGTAGATTTACTAGTAAGGGACATATTTTGCTAACCCGAGTTTGGAGTTCTCCAGGCGCCTTTGCAGATCTACCGAGGAGTATTGCGGATGCCGCTGAATTCTTCTGAGCCGGAGAGGGGAGCTCGACGGAGAAGCTGTTTCGGTCGTAGTACCTTGCGCCAGAACATCCAGTGCCCCTTAGTGACCAGCTGAAGCAGCTGCCGAGCTGCACGGGGTGGCCGGACTGGCCATGAAGGATGTAATAGTCCGCCTATGGCCGGTCGAGTCCATACCTAGCAGCCACTTCGGGCTCGTGAAGCGGCTGGTGGATGCGCTTCCTCGGATCGATGCCCTCAAGAGGTCGTCCTGCATAGAAGGTGCCCGGATGGCCTTCGTCCGCGTCAAGGTTCAGTGGGTGAAGATGAAGGCCACTGAGATTGCCACTGCAGGGCCACCTAAAGGCAAGGATCATTGATGGACGGAGAAGTACTTCGACAAGGTCCTCGAGGGAGCCTGCATTGTAGAGCGCCAGTGCTCAAAGGCATCATATTTGAATAGTTCAGTCCAATTTGTAGAAGTCGTGTAATGAACTCATAATGTATAATAGTTATGCTTACGCTTTATGATTAGTTTATCCTCCTGTTTGGTCGTTTATAAGTCTGAAGGTTTACCAGTCATCGGCTTCTGCCCCCACGTAAATATTACAGGGGTGTTCGGGGACGCATGACTGTACTTTATCCAACGTCTTGGTCCGATGTAGGAGGCGGCTTGCGAGGTGAACTAGGCAATTAGACTATGCGGCTTTAGCACTTCCACTTAGCCATAAGAGTCCATTGGTGGCGCTATGTGCCCCTTGTTGCATGAACGGCAATCCGGAGTGCATCGCCTTTGCAACACGGCTGGTCGAAAGCCCAGCCCCTCGTATAACACGGCATAAATCGCGAACGATTTGTAGTATAACACTAAGTCACCGGATCGCTGACCCGCTCTCGCCTATCATGACAGTCAATTTTCGGCTTTCTCTACTAAGGTACTTAACCGGACGAACCAGAAATACAATCACAGTAGTTCTTCCTTTACTACCTTAGCCGAACTTGTGGAGCGTAAGGTGGCAAACAGGAGCCGGGCAACCCAACTATAGACCAAAGACATGATTCGGAACCGATGCATATAATGCAATATCCGGGAAGCCGAAGAGTTCCCTATAGGTTTTGCGGGGCTGAATACAGCCCCTGGTGTGAAGGCGTGTCGAACCACATATGTCAGTCGAACGTGAGGGGGAACACAGATGACAAGATAATACAAGAATCCAACCAAGAAGGTGATAATCATCTACTTACTTTATATCCTTATTGATACGTCGAGGTGTGTTTCGACAGACAATGTCGTTCAATATTAAGGTCATGTTACATGCCTAAAGAAAAAAAGGTTTTACATAAGGGAAAGTCTAACACAGGGCCTAAAGATAGTAGTTCAAAAAACTCCGGTGATGCCCTGTCGCACGTCTGCGCCATTTCTCCTTTGTAATAAGTCCTTTAATAGGATTATTTGATGGTTGGGGAACGCTAGCCTTAAAAGGATCTCCTGAAACCACCATATAGCAAGTAGGGCTCTTGATGAACCTGTAGTGAGAAAAAAGATATATGTGGTCTAGATGGGGTCAAGCCGTACAATGGACCTTTTCTGTAGAGTGCCTCCGGTGCCGCCCAGGGTATTTTTAGTGCATAGTTATGTACATGCGGTAAGCAGGCCGCAACCTGATAGGGCGATCGGCGGAGGCCGAACTGCTAATCAAGGTCCGAATCCGTTGATTTATCGCTATCAAGTGCGGACCAGACTCGTTTGGATACATCATTGGCTTTGTTGGCCGATGAACTTTTCGGCTTGATAAGGCCGCCATACACTTCGACTACGAGGGCCGCGGTGTGCACTTCAACACGGAGGGAGCGCTCCATATTACCATTGATTGTAATAATGCCACGAGGTCCGGGCATCTTAAGCTTTCAATAAGCATAGTGCATGACTGCATTGAAGCGGGCGAAAGCAGTTCGTCCGAGCAGTGCATGGTAGCCACTACGAAAAGGCACGATGTCGAAGATTAACTCTTCGCTGCAAAAGTTGTCTAGGACCCGAATACTACCTCTAGTGTAAGTGAGCCCGTTCAACGGGCCTCCACGCGCGGTATCACGCCTTTAAAGGTAGTGTTACTGGGTTGACTTGATGGGTCAATGCCCATCTTACAAACAGTGTCTTGATAGATAAGGTTGAGACTACTGCCCCCGTCCATAAGGACTCTAAAGAGGTGATATCCGTCAATAATCGGATCAAGTACCAGGGCGGCCGAACCCCCATAACGGATACTGGTTGGGTGATCCCTGCGATCAACAGTGATCGGACAGGCTGACCATGGGTTAAACTTGGGGGCGACACGCTCTACAGCATAGACGTCCCTTAGTGCGCGCTTGCGCTCCCTTTTCGGGATATGAGTGACATAGATCATGTTCACTGTTTTCACCTCGAGGGGAAATTGCCTCTGACCCCTAGTGTTCGACTAACGGGGCTCATCATCGTCTTCGCTTGGAGGTCCCTTTCCCTTGTGTTCGATATTTATCTTACCGGCCTGCTTGAAAATCCAACAATTCCTGTTGGTGTGGTTTGCAGGCTTATCAAGTGTGCCATGAATCTGATAAAGCCTCTCGAGGATTTTATCCAAGCCGGATGGTCCATCTTTGTTGCCTTTGAAAGGTTTCTTCCGCTGAGCGGACTTAGAATTACTAAATCCAGCATTGGCTGATGTATCATCTGCATCGTCATTGTTGTTCTGGCATTTGTTTTTGTTGCGGCGAGGTTTTCCATTGTCGTCCCTCACCTCAGAAGTGTCGGGGTCGCCCGAGCTGTTGCATCTATGAGCCAACCAGCTATCCTCACCCGCATAGAAGCGGGTCATAAGTGCGGTTAAGGTTGCCATGGTCTTCGGTTTTTCCTGCCCGAGGTGTCGGGCGAGCCATTCGTCCCGGATGCTGTGTTTGAAGGCCGCTAAGGCTTCGGTGTCCGGACAGTCCACGATCTGGTTCTTTTTAGTTAAGAACTGATTCCAAAGTTTGCGAGCTGATTCGCCTGGTTGCTGGATTATGTGACTCAAGTCGTCAGCATCTGGTGGCCGGACATAAGTGCCCTGAAAGTTGGCCCGAAAAGCATCTTCCAAATCTTCCCAGGTTCCAATGGAGTTTTCTGGGAGGCTGCTTAGCCAGTGTCGTGCTGGTCCTTTCAGCTTTAGAGGAAGATATTTAATGGCGTGGAGATTATCTCCTCGAGCCATGTGGATGTGGAGAAGAAAATCTCCAATCCAGACGGCTGGATCCGTTGTTCCATCGTACTGTTCAATGTTTACTGGTTTAAACCCTTCCAGAAATTGGTGCTGCATGATGTCATCGGTGAAGCATAAAGGGTGCACGTCCCCTCTATATCGTTCAATATTGCGGCGGAGATCGGCTGACATCTGAGTTCAGTTCTGATCCCGAGTATAGTAATGGTCGTCACACCGGGCTTCGTAGCCGTTGTCTCGCGCCGAGGCACGGCCCCTTTATCCGTAGATTGATCTAGTCTGACCAGCTTTATTGGCTAGGTCACGTTGCAAGTCATATGTGTATCCCGCGGCTGTTGTCTCCCTGCCTCTTCGACGAGGGGGTGCGGGTTGATGTTTGGCTTGATATGTCGCTTTATCCTGTCCATGTGGTGGTCGGTCTGGTTGATCTGCCTGATTGTATTTCGACGGTATTGGCTCAAGGGCTTCACCGTCGAATTGCGACAACAACTTGCGTTTAGGGTAGCTTTTGACAGGTCGCTCATGGCCGTATTCCTCAGCGGCCAGAACCTTAGTCCATCTTTCATTAAGCGTGTCTTGTTCGGCTTTGAGTTGCCGATGTTTCTTTTTCAGGCTCCGGGCTATGGCAATGAGTTGTTGCTTGAAGCGTTCTTGTTCGAGGGGTTCCTCTAGGACGATGAAGTCTTCATCGTTGAGGCTAACTTCCTCTTCGGATTCTGGCATATAGTTGCTTTCTTCCAAATCTGAGTGATCAGTGTGTTCGGGACTATATTCACCCTCTTCCCTCTCGTCCTGTTCGGATGTGGGCTCGACGGGGTATTCGGGATCTTCGGCATCGTCTGGAGTTTCATTGTCTCCGGTGCCGGTGTTACTATCCTTTGCCCGACGCGATCGTGAGCGGCGCCGCTGACGTCAGCGCTTTGGTGATTTGTCAACGGGTTTATCCTCATCAGGGTTCTGATTATCCTCGCCATCCTTTTTATCAGGGGTGTCCACCATGTATACATCATAGGTTGAAGTAGCCGTCCAACGCCCCATGATGGGTGGGACTTGGCTCGGTTTGGCGTCTACATCATCGTCCATACCGTCGATATCTTCGGACGCATAGTCCAGCATGTCGGTTACATCCTCGACAGTGGCTACTAAGTGGGTGGTGGGTGGGGTGTAAAATTCCCCGCTCTTAGCCTCCAGCCCGAGTTGGGTACAGTTCAGAGATAAAGCTCCGGTGATGGCGAGAGTCTGCATCAATCACAATGTTTCGTCTAGGAGCGAAAGTAGGACCGGAAACTGTGGATCTGCAGGGCTGAGTTCGGCATGGGACACCTGATCGGACCCAATGAGTGCAGACCTCGACAGTTCGGGGTGGTTGCCCAGAGCTAAGTCTAAGATTGCATCTGGGTCTTCGGTCGGGAGTTCCACAAGGGGAAGAGGTACGGCGGGGCTCATGCTCCCGTCTTCGAACAATGAGACCTGCCCTGGATCTAAGGTCGGGGTGGGTATGAGCGTTGACCCCTAAACAGGATCTGACATGGGATCCGAAGAGCCTTCTTGGCGGGGGCATAGAGCAGCAGCTGAGGCCGAGAACCCGTCGAAGACCAGATCTCCTCGGATGTCAGCGACATAGTTCATGTTTCCAAACCTGATCTGTTGGCCGGGGGCATAACTGTCGACCTGCTTGAGGCGGCCGATCGAGTTGGCATGAAGAACAAAGCCACCTAACACAAAGACCTGTCCGGGGAGAAAGGTTTCCCTGGACGCATCATCATTGTTGATGAAGAGGTGAGCCATCAATCCTTCTGTCGACGATACAGCAAAGCTCTCAATGAAAGCACCAATGTCGGTGTCAAAACCGGCTGATCTCGGGTAGGGGGGCCCAAGTTGTATGTCTGAAGACCGATGGCAACTATGAACAAAGGACACAGTGTTTACCTAGGTTCGGGCCCTCTTAATGGAGGTAAAACCCTACTCCTGCTTGATTATATTTGAAGGGTATAGGGGTTACAAGAGTTGATCTACCACGAGATCGAGTTGGCTAACCCTAGATTAGCTAGCCTAGAAATGTTGTCGTCATGCCTCCGATCTAACCCTCCGGTTTATATAGACACCAGAGGGGCTTAGGGTTGTACGAAGTCGGTTTTACAGAAAGGAATAACATATCTGGACACCTATACTTGCCATCCACGTATACGGGAGTCCCTACCGGACACGAGAGGTGATCTTCTGTCTTGTATCTCGACGTCCCATCAGTCCGGCCCATATCCAATAGACCGGATGCCCGAGGACCCCCTAGTCTAGGACTCCCACAATGATGTCTTTTATCTTTGCTATATTTGTTTGATGTTAAGGCTGCTGTACTTATCATGCCTTTCCACTACTTATGCAGGACAACAACAAGAGTGGCCACCATTTTCGCCGAGGTTAGTTTCATCCCTCGGCTTGTACTCCCCCCGTCGTTCCATAATGTAGTGCATATAGATCTAGGCCTGGACACTTATTAGCTTCTAATATTGACTTGTTGCTTGTAGGTACACATGCCCTTGGCAAGGATCCATGCATCGACCCTTTTTGCGTATGGGGCAATGAGATATTCATGAACAAGCATCAAGTGAGGAAATTGATAAGGATTATTAGCAAAAAGATACGAATGGTGGCAAACAAATTATTTGTTTATGATCTGTCCAACACAACAGTGAGCTGTAGGATGGTAACTACAAACTCTGCAACCTTCTCTTTTTACTGCCCATAATGAGTTGTTAGACAACAATGTCTGAAACTTTTTCGTTCGTAGTGGTTCCCGAAGTAGTTCACTCAAGATTACCTCGCAAAGTACATGATGGTGGACACGCAATGAAGGTTAAAGTATTTCATCCAGACTACAATGAGCATAGAGAAGTCGTAATGAAGACAGTGAAGGATGGACGAGCAGCCATCACAAGGGGTTGTCCTAGAGTCATGTGCGCATTACACATGGAGGAGGGCACAATATGGGCATTCCGCTTCACCTTCTCCAGCAACCAAAATGTCTTTCGCCTCTCTCTTTATAGTCTTTAGTACAACCTGGTTCTTCATTCTTTACTTGGTGCTTCTGTAGTTCTTCAATATATGTACCTTGTGCATCGAATTATACATTCGTGGTTGAACTTATATCTGTAATAAACATGGTTGGATATGAAATAAGTGATTGCCTACTTTCAAATTCAAAACATGTGATTTTTAAATTGGGGATTAATTAGGAATTATTTAGGGATTACACTGCACATGATTTGTGAAAGCGAAACGTCTGCGATAGACGTGGAGATCAGACACGTTTCTAGGATCCACTACGTGTGCGATCAATCTCCACTGCACACACAATCAACCAAGAAAAAATGTGTGCGATTGACAACAGCATCACACACAGTTCTTTCTTATTAAATGTTTCCGATAGTCACCTTATCACACACGCTTCAAAATTATGGACTGTTTGTGATGTTGTGCGCATCGCAAACATTTGGTCATAGAAGAACGCGTGCGATAGGTACTTCTTGGATTAACTGTGTGAGATATACATACTAATGGAAACGTATTCCTTGGATTGACTGTGTGGAATGTACATACGAACGGAAATGTTTAGCGGGGACTGACTGTGTGGGATGTACTTACGATCGGAAACGATTTCGCGTGTATACTTATATTTTTGTTAGCACCACTATACGTATAACCGTATTTGAGCGCTCGCGGGTCGCACATGACCTCATTTTGCCGAGCGTGTGTGCCAGAAGGGTATATCCCCGATGATTTCTGGGTCATGTGGGAAGGACCCCCGTATCGCATTCACTCACTTGGCGACGATTCCGAACGCTGTCGCGGAAAGGAGTTAAAAACCGTTTGTATAGCACCTCGTTGTACGAGTGACATACGTTAAGAAAAAAATGTTTGTGATTAAATTACCTACTACCCCGGCCTGGTTCATAAGTCGTCGATGTATTTTTGTGCCAAATTTTGACTGGATATTTAACTAATAAAATATGAATGCATGTCACCAGAGATTATATCGTTGGATTCGTATTTGAACATAGTTTCCAATTATATATTTTTTATAACATGCATTAACATTTTGTTGGTTAAATTTAAGGTCAAAATATGGCACAGAACATAAAGGGAACTAATAGACCAAGACGGAGCTAGTAGCACACGGCCGCTCTCTACACAGCGACGCAACTGTCGGCCGGTTTGACGACCATTCCATGTGTGTTCAACTGCTCTATGCGTGTGGTTGCTCGCAGTTGAGGCGACCGCGGCGCGCTCTGCTCGCGTCCTACCGTGCGCGCTCTGCTCTCGTGTCCCTCCGGGTGCTCTGCCCTCGTTCCTCCATGCGTGCTACCAGTGTTTGGGGCCGGAGCACGATCGCGTACATTCGTGTGCATGCGGTTGCGCCAGGCGCGGCACCACGATGCAGTTACCTGCTGCAAAAGCTGCCATGCGGATGCACCGAGAATCCAGGCCGTCTGGCCCCATTTATTCCCGCGGCCTTTACCTTCATCTCTCACGCCACACGACACAATAAGCACACCCACGATGACACATACAAATAGGACATCCAGCAGTTCCAATGGCGCTCCCCGTGGCTCCAATGGCGCTCCCAGCGGCCGACGGCGACAACGACGGGCAGTTCGTGGACACCCATGTGAGGGGGAAGGCCCTTTCAGTGGTGTACTTGAATGAGCCGGTCTCGGTGGAGAGCTACATCCAAACTATGGAGCAGTTGCTTGCTGAGGACAAGTACCAAGTGGTCGGCTTCGACCTCGAGTACACCATCGATCATGCCAGGCACGATCAGAAGGTTGTCGTCGCCCAGTTGTGCGTGCTACATGACATTCTCGTGTACCACTACCACCTTGCCACAAGGCCTTGCGAGCGTTTCTCCAGGTTTATCAACAACCCCGACTATAGTTTCGCTATGGTGGACACCACCAACGATCTAAAAGCGCTCAAGGTTTCGGGCTTGAAATGCCAGAATCTTGTCAACATCTAGGACCACTACAAGGTCTGGGGCAGCGACAACAGCAAACATAACTCCCTGGTTGACCTCGCCTCGGCCATCATCGACCCCTTTTACATGAAGATGATGGATGAGAGCAAGAAGGACAAGAACGCCTGGCACAGTGTCTGGCATCAGAGACTGGATGAACAACACGTCAAGTACATGACCAAGGACGCATACACAAGCTACGAGATGTACAAGCGTATCGTTGACATGAGGGAGTGTCTTCTTCCTGCCCCAGGCGAGGAATCGAGCCATAGAGCAGTGGCGGGAGAGTCACAAGGAGTAGATGACTAGACGATCGTTTCTCCTAGTTTAGAATGCATGCAATTGTTTATTGAGGTGTGTGCGAATGATCTATATAGTCACTTATGTAATTGGATGTTTATTTCAGTTATATTATTCTTCTGTAGACAGAGCAAATCACACGACTTATTAGCAGCAATCGTATGTGTTATTATTGGTCTTCGCACACATTTCTGATTATAGACCTATTTGCTGTGTATCACACACATCTTGTTTAGTTGAATTATTTCTGTTGCGTTGTCTCATCGCAAACAATTCATCCGAATGAACTGTATGCCCTCCATCGCACACACCTTGATCTGGTTGACCATTTCTATTGTGTTGCCTAATCACACACAGTTCATCCTAGTGAACTGTATGTCGTATGTCGCACACACCTTGATCTAGCTGCCCATTTCTGTTGTTCTGTCTCATCGCAAATAATTCATATGGATCAACTGTATGCCCCGCATCGCACACGCAACTAAAATCTGAACCGTGTTTGATGTCACCGCCATCGCAAATGTTTTGCATCTTTTTTGACGGTTTTATTACATCACCATTTGTGATTAATGCATCGCACATAATTTTGTCGAAGCGTCTCTGATTGGACTGTCGCGTTTGGACCAACCTGCAGTAGTGATATTTGGTGTCTTCGGGGCAACTCTCTTCTTCTTCTTCTTCTTCTTCTTCTTCTTCTTCTTCTTCTTCTTCTTCTTCTTCTTCTTGGCCTCGGCATTCAAAGCGAGGGCGGGTGAGCTTTTCTTTGACCGGACACGGGCAAGAGCATTGTCGGTGGTCTTTTTCATGATGTTCATGGCAATAAACTCATCCACCACTTCACTTGAGGACAAGGTGTGGAAGTCCGGTCTTTGACAAATCACGGAGGACATGGCCTTGTTGAAAGGCATGATGCCTTAGGAAACTTGTGATTGATCCAATTGTCATCCGTATCCTTGCTCCCATGATCTTGGAGAGCAACTGCAAGAGTTGTCACCCTCTGGTAGATATCACAAGGATCCTCATATTCTAGCATCACAAATTCATCGGCCTCATCAAGGACCACTTCAAAGTTGGACCGTTGGATGCTTGAGATCCCCTTGTATAATGATATGGTGTGCTCCCAACAATCCTTTGCACGAGTGAAGGGGCGCAAGTGAGATAGATCTTTGGGAGGAACTGCGGCTTGAAGGATGAACAAGGCGGAAGGATTGTATTGATTGTTTGCCTCTTCTCTTTGGGTGAAATTGTTTGGATCATGCGGGTAGAAGCCTGCTCAATGGTTCTCCAAAGATTTGTTGAGCTGTGATTCAAATGAGACTTGATGCGAAAAACCCAATTAGCAAAATCACCCTTAACAAGCTTAGGGGGAGGATCAGATGATTAATATGAGGTGTAGGTACTGTTCCTCCATAGACCGGGGGAGGGGGAACCGAGGCAAAGGTTCCCATCCCATTCTTGTTGTGAGGGGAAGAAGTTTGAGTACCTTTAGTCGCTTCCTTGCCGGAATTGGCCTCCGACTCTGATGCGGTGGGATTAACCACAAGTAAAGGATTGGGAGTAGATTTCAGCCCCTCAAGCAATTTTTTAAGCATGGATTTGACTTCGGTCATCATAGACGTCTTAAGTGAAGCCATAGCTTCATTTAAGTTGTCTCGTGTGATCGAAGTCAACTTCACGGCCTCGGACACTTCCTTCCCGGTGTCAACCATACTCTTCAGGTGGTGAAACCCTTAAAAAGAGACGAGGCTCTAATACCAATTGAAAGGATCGGTATTGTTGACTAGAGGGGGGTGAATAGGCAACTAACCAAATTTTACTTTTCTTAACAAATAAGGGTTTACAACAAATAGGTTGGCTAGATATGCGACTAGGTGAGCAACCTATATGATGCAAACAACACAAGCAACACAAGCAAGCAAGATATGGAACACAAGTAAAGGTAAGAAATAACCACAAGTGGAGTCGGTGGAGACGAGAATGTGTTACCGAAGTTCCTTCCCTTTGAGGGGAAGTACGTCTCCGTTGGAGCGTTGTGGAGGCACAATGCTCCCCAAGAAGCCACTAGGGCCACCGTATTCTCCTCACGCCCTCACACAATGCTAGATGACGTGATTCCACTAGTGGTGCCCTTGAAGCGGCGACCGGACCTTTACAAACAAGGTCGGGGTAAACTCCACAACTTAATTGGAGGCTCCCAACAACACCATGAAGCTTCACCACAATGGAATGCAACTCCAAGGTGACCTCAACTATCTAGGGTGCTCAAACACCCAAGAGTAACAAGATCCGCAAGGGATTAGTGGGGAATCAAATTTCTCTTGGTGGAAGTATAGATCGAGGCCTTCTCAACCAATCCCTAGAAAACCAACAAGTTTTATTAGTTAGGGAGAGAGATCGGGCGGAAATGAGCTTTGGAGCAACAATGGAGTTTGGGGGAGGAAGAGGTTAGTCTTCTTGGAGAAGAAGACCCCCCTTTATAGTGGGGGACAAGATCCAACCGTTATTCATGTGCTCAGCCCACAACATGCCGTACTACCGCTCAAGGGAGTGGTACTTGTAAGTGCATCTAGTGCCACCCCTAGTTGGTTTTGGAGTATTGACGACAAAGTTGGTTGAGGGACTAATGTGTTTGTGAGAATTGCAGGATAACGCAGGTAGTGTCCCTCATTGATTCGGTTTACCTACCGGAGATGACCCCTAAAAATGTATGAAGACATTGAAGACAATGGTGGTGTGTGAAGATATTCACATTGAAGACTATGACATGAGAAGACATTGAGTGAAGACTATGGAGCGCGAAGACTGAGTTGTTTCGTAGTTTCCTTTTCTTCTTTGTTGAGTCATAGGAACCACCGTACTGTTAAGTGGGGTCCAAGTGAACAAATTCAGAGTGACTGAAGTGATGCTCAACCCAAATCCTATGTCTTCGAGCGAAGACAATGAGAGCAAATCTTATCCAGAGCTGGATGAGTCAGCTTTGCTTGTAGCCCAAGTAAAGTTGTCGTGTGTGTTTGAAATTTGACCATTGGAACACGTGTCAGTTCCTTAGTGACCCAGGGTCATTTCGGACATATTAGGTCGGGTTGCCTTGTGACTATAAATAGCTCACCCCCTACACCATAAACTGGTGGCTGCTCAGAGTTAGTTTACGGCTTTTGTCGTTTTGAGAGCAACCCACCTTGAAGCCTTTGAGAGAGAAATCCTTGCAAGGACAAAGCCCAAACACCTAGAGCCAAAGAGTGTTAGGCATCATTGAAGTCTTTCTGTCTGAGTGACCTGAAGACTTATTACACTTGAGGACTGTGTATCCTCCAGCCGGTTAGGCGTCGCATTCTGAGCATCCAAGAGTCATTGTGGATCGCCGGTGAACAAAGTCTGTGAAGGTTCGGAAGTCTACCTTGAAGACTTACCAGAGTGATTGGGCGAGGACTGTGTGTCCTTAGCTCAAGGGGAATAAGGTGAAGACGTTGTCTTCTGAGTTGAATCTCAGCCTCCCTAACCAGACGCACAGTTGTCACAGCAACTGGAACTGGTCCAACAAATCCTGTGTCTTCAACAAGTGACTGGTTCTATCTTTTCCCTCCCTTTACTTTGAGTTTGTCTTCGTGAAGTCATTGCTTATTTGTCTTATCTGTTTGACTTCATTGCTTGACTACTATCGTTGATTGGCTTCATACTATCTTCCATCCTAATCCTTACTACCTAGCTGCTATTAGTCTTTGTACGTTCACATTACTGCATACTTGACTATGGCTTGCTTGTTGTAGTTTATCTTCTGCTGCATATCAATTAGGTCATTTCTATTGCTTGTCTTCGAAACTTCCACGTTTTGAAGACTTTGATAAAAATCGCCTATTCACCCCTCCCGTCTAGTCGATAACTAGCACTTTCAATTGGTATCAGAGCAAGGTACTCCCTTGTTCTGTGTGATTCGGTTTAACCACCTGGAGTTTAGCTATGTCGACTGCAGGGATAATCAAAGTCTCCGCTGCGTGCCCCGTGTTTGATGGAACTGAATATCCCTACTGGAAGAATAAGATGCGCATGCATCTTGAAGCCATTGATGTCGACCTTTGGTATGTCGTCAAGAACGGCGTTCCCAAAACTGGTGAAGGTGTCACCCCTGCTGATGTCAAGAAGTTCATTCAACTGGACTCGACTGCAAAGAACATCATCTGTGGTCATCTGACCAAAGGACAGTATGGCCGTGTGAGTGCTCTGGAAATGTCAAAGCTAGTCTGGGACTGGCTATCCAAGGTCAACGAAGGCGTCTCAACTCAGAGAGATCAAAGGATCAGTGTTCTTTGCAACCTCTTCAACCGCTTCAAGAGAAACGACAATGGAAATGTCCAGCTCAGGTTTGATCGCCTCACCGACATCACAAATGAGCTTCAGGCTCTCGGCGCCACTGAGATTACCAAGCATGAAATCGTCAAGACACTACTGAGATCTCTTGACAGCTCCTTTGACACCCTTGCCCTCATGATACAAGAACACCCTGACTTCAAGACTCTCGATCCATCTGATATACTTGAGAGGCTCAACACACATGAGTTCCGGCTTTCTGAGAAAAGAGATATCTATGGTCCTAACTATGGTCGAACTTGTGCTTTGAAGGCAAAAGTTGTTTCCTCATCCGAAGAAGAATCTGACTGTCGTTCTGATGATCCTGAAGACATTGGAAAGGAACTTGCTATGCTTGTGAAGAAGTTCCAGAAGTTCACCAAGAAGAAGGGCTTCAGAAAGTCTTCACGATCCAGTTCAATAAATGATGAAGCTTCCACTCAAGACAACAAGAAGAGAACATGTCACAAGTGCAAGAAGCCTGGGCACTACATCTCTGAGTGTCCACAGTGGGACAATGATAAGAAGAAGAAGAAGAGCAAGGAATATGATTCTGATGACAAGAAGAAGAAGAAATCTTCAAAGTCTTCTTCCAAGTCCTCATCAAGGTCTTCATCTCATAAGAAGAGCTCATCTGGCAAGGCTCGTGCTTTTGTTGGCAAGGAAATGGATTCAGAGGAGGAGTCTGCTTCTGAGGAGGCGGAGGTGGAATCTAAAGAGGAGTCCAACCCTGGCGTTGCAAGTCTGGCTGTAGCCACAGCCTATGTTGCCAAGTCCATCTTCAACACTAAAGACAATGACTTCCACACCAACGCTGATGTTGATGACAAGGACGATCCTGCTCCCACCTACTGCTTCATGGCACGTGGTGCCAAGGTAAAATCATGAGATGCTTACTTCCAAACATCAAGTGAAGATGACTCTGATTGTGAATCCAAACCCAGCTACAAAACTCTTGCTAAAATTGCAACTCAACAACAAAAAGCTATGGAACACACTCAAAAACTATTAGACAAAAGCGATGACCTGTTGGACGCGGAAATGACACGTTCACAGTCCTTAGTTGAAGACATAAAAAATCTTCATGCTAAGTACCAAGAACTTGAAAGTCCTCATGAGACGCTCTCAACCTCTTATGAAAAGCTCTCCTATGATTATCTTCAAAGGAAGCAAGATCTTGAGAAATTGAAAGCGGCTCATGAAGATCTTCAAAAGGAGAATGAGTCACTTCATGCTCAACAGATCAGTTCCGCTTAGGAAGGATTTGAACCACCATGTCTAAAATGCATTGAGCGTGATAACGCTACCTATGTTGCTGAATGTTCCACTGCTGCTACTGTTGCTTTGTCTTCAACTACTGATGTGGTAACTAACCCCTCTGCTGAGGATACCACTACTATTGCTGATGAAAATACTAGGTTGAAGACATTGCTTGAAACAGGGATGTATAAAAGTCTGAAAGGACATCAGACACTTTGTGATGTCCTCAAAAAGCAGATTCTGAACCGAAACCCTAGGAAAGAGGGTGTTGGGTTCGAGAGGAAAATGAATGTTGATGGCTCCTACTGGAAGCCTGAGCAGTATCCCAAAACCACATGGGTTGCTGCAAAGGAACCTTCAGTGGATCCATCCACCTTATCTGGCTTTACATGTGCTAATCCTATTATCATTGATGACTCCTTTGATGCAAACTATAAACTGTTCAAAAATCAGAATGTTGAAGTGTTTGCCAGGTATATTGGTACTAACTACAGGAATGGACCACCTATGAAGAAGATCTGGGTTCCCAAAAGTTGTCTTGAGAATCTTCCTGTGAATGTGGTCATGACACCACCAGGGAAGAAGACAAACCCCAGACCAAAGGCATCATATGGTCCAACGGCTTCATACGGATATAGGACTCACCTGAGTCACCCTAACGCCAATGTTTTGCAGGTAAATCGTACTCAAACTTATGAATATGAGCATGTGTCTTCAAACCGCTATGTTCATAGAACTAAGAACTTTTCTGCTTATTCATATGAGTATCATTCATCTCCTGCAAGGCTATTTGCTAGGGCTCCAAAGCCGAAATTCTCAGATGCTGCACTTAGACTCATTGCTTCTAAGCCACCCCTGAAGATGTGGGTGGTGAAGAAGAATTAACTCTCTTTTGCAGAATATGGTCTCTAGCCAGCAATCAAAGGCGTCCGATACTATTGTTGGGGACCTAAAACACTATAAGGGACGCATGATAACATGGTCTTACTATATATTTCATATGAGAATCGCTTACCAGTCATACTATGAGTTCTAACCTTGATCTAAGCTGTGATAATCCTTGTGTGCGTCAAATGCTTATGCTTCACAACACACTATGTGAAGCCTATCCTCCTAACTGCATTGTAGGGTATGACACCTCATGCTTCAGAGTGGATTATGGACAGCGGATGCACTAATCATATGACTGGTGATCGAAGTCTTCTCATGGACTCAACCCTACGTCCATCAGACAAGAGTCACATCACATTTGCTGACACTGGTAAAAGCAAGGTATTGGGTCTAGGTAGAGTTGCAATCTCAAAGGATCAACACATGGATAAAGTGATGCTTGTTGAATCCCTTGGGTTCAACTCAATGTCTGTCTCAATGCTTTGTGACTTAAACATGATTGTGCTATTCTGAAAATATCATTGCCTTGTACTAATGGAATCTGACAAGTCTCTAGTCTTTGAAGGGTATAGGAAAGATGATCTATACATGGTAGATTTCTCAGCAGGTCCACAGCTTGCCGTATGTCTTCTTGCAAAAGCTTCAGAATGCTGGCTCTGGCATCGGAGGCTAGGGCATGCTGGCATGAGAAACTTACACACACTCGTCAAGAAGAAGCATGTCATAGGCATTGACGGTGTCAAGTTCAAGAAGGGTCATTTGTGTGGTGCCTGCGAAGCTAGAAAGATGACTAGGGCCAAGCACCCCTCGAAGACAATCATGATGACATCTCAACCCTTCGAGCTGTTACACATGGACTTATTTGGCCCTACTCACCACTCTACCCTCACAACAACAGCTTGTCTCTATGGCTTTGTCGTTGTTGATAACTACTCAAGATATACATGGGTGCACATAATTCTCTACAAGACTGAAGTGCAAGATGTCTTCAGACGCTTCGCAAATCGTGCCATGAACAATTATGGCGTCAAGATCAAGCATATCAGAAGTGACAACGGCACTGAGTTCAAGAATACCGGGCTTGATCTTTATCTCGATACAATGGGAATCACTCATGAGTTTTCTGCCCCATACACACCTCAGCAAAATGGCATTGTAGAGCGCAAGAACAGAACCCTCATTGAGATAGCTCGAACAATGCTCGACGAGTACAAGACACCAAGAAAGTTCTGGCCTGAAGCTATTGATACAGCATGTCACATCATCAACCGTGTGTACATCCATAAGCTTCTGAACAAAACATCCTATGAGCTCCTTACTGGCAAGAAGCCAAATGTCAGTTACTTCAGAGTATTTGGTGCTAGGTGCTGGATCAAGGATCCCCATCACAAGTCAAAATTTGCACCTAAAGCTCACAAAGGCTTCATGCTCGGTTACGGAAAGGACTCGCACTCTTACAGAGTCTTCAACCTCTATCACTATAAAATAGTTGAAACTGTGGATGTGCAATTTGATGAAACCAATGGTTCACAACGAGAGCTCCTGCCAGGCACACTAGATGAAGCTCCTCCCAGCGAATCTATCAAGCTGATGGGAACTGGTGAAATCATGCCTTCTGAAGCACAACCTGAAGAGGAACTTATCATTTCTGCACCAAACCAACATAAAGACAATGCTCAGACCGAAGACAATCCTCCCAATGATGACAATGATCAGCATGAGCAAGGTATTCGTCCAGTTCATCCCCGTGTTGCAAATGAAGTACAAATTGAGAAGATAATTGATAGCATCAATGCACCTGGTCCACTTACTCGCTCAAGAGCAACATAGTTAGCAAATTTCTGTGGGCATTTTTCATTTGTGTCAATATCAGAACCCAAGAAAGTTGCTGAAGCCTTTATGGAACCTGAATGGATTCAAGCCATGCAAGAAGAACTTCAACAGTTCAAGCGAAATAATGTTTGGGAACTTGTCAAGCGTCCTAACCCTCGCAAGCATAACATTATTGGCACAAAATGGATATATCGGAACAAGCAAGATGAGCATGGTCAAGTCGTCAGAAACAAAGCACGTCTTGTGGCTCAAGGATATAGTCAAGTTGAAGGAATTGACTTCGATGAAACATTTGCTCCTGTGGCTAGGCTTGAAGCTATTCGCATACTGCTAGCCTATGCTAACCATCACAACATCTTACTATATCAAATGGATGTGAAGAGTGCATTCCTCAACGGCAAGATTGAAGAAGTGTACGTTGCTCAACCACCTGGCTTTGAAGATCCAAAACATCCTGATATGGTGTACAAGCTGAACAAAGCACTGTATGGCCTCAAACAAGCTCCTCGCGCTTGGTATGATACGATCAAAGACTTCCTGAAGAGCAAAGGCTTCAAACCTGGATCCCTCGATCCCACACTCTTCACGAAGACATATGATTGTGAACTGTTTGTATGCCAAATATATGTGGATGACATTATCTTCGGCTGCACCAACCAGAAGTATAGTGATGAGTTTGGATACATGATGCAAGAGCAATATCAGATGTCCATGATGGGTGAGCTGAAGTTCTTCCTTGGTCTTCAAATTCGTCAGCAAAGGAATGGCATCTTCATATCTCAAGAAAAATATCTCAAAGACTGTTTGAAGAAGTTTGGAATGCAAGATTGCAAAGGTTACACGACGCCAATGCCAGCCAAACACCATCTTGGTCCCGACGACAATGGTAAAGAGTTCGATCAAAAGGTATATCGCTCCATGATTGGTTCTTTACTTTACCTATGTGCATCTAGGCCAGATATTATGCTTAGTGTTTGCATGTGTGCTCGATTCCAAGCGGCACCAAAGGAATCACATCACTTAGCTGTGAAGTGAATTCTTCGATATTTGGCTTACATCCCAACACTCGAATTATGGTATCCAAAGGGCTCAAAATTTGATCTGGTTGGATTCTCGGATGCTGATTATGCTGGTGACAAGGTGGATCGCAAGTCTACATCAGGCGCATGTCACTTTCTGGGACGATCACTTGTCTGTTGGTCTTCAAAGAAGCAAAACTGTGTATCACTCTCAACTGCTGAATCTGAATACATTGCTACTGGATCTTGCTACGCTTAGCTTCTATGGATGAAGCAAACTCTCAAGGACTATGGCGTCAATCTGAAACAAGTACCTCTCTTCTGCGACAACGAAAGCGCCATCAAGATTGCCAACAATCCAGTCCAGCACTCGAAGACAAAGCACATTGAAATTCGTCATCACTTTCTTAGAGATCATGTCATGAAGAAAGATATTGACATCATTCACGTCAACACCGAAGAGCAACTGGCAGATATCTTCACAAAGCCCTTGGATGAGAAAAGCTTTTGCAAGTTACGGTGTGAGCTAAATATCTTGGAATCCTCAAATGTCCTGTGATCAGGCACACATCCTAACACTTATGCATGTTGATGACTTAGATGTGCAACACACGAAGTAAAGTATATCTTCAATCCATGAAGACTTACATTCTAAGTGTGAATACATTAACATGGAATTTGACTTCGGAGCGCCACGATAATTGTGCGCCGTGTCTGGGTCTAATACTTCCTATACGGTGGGTAACGCCACCACCAATTTTCTTGGTTTGAAGTGTTTCACTCATGGTGTTATATTTGCAATATCTTCGCATTTGATTTGTCTTAAAAATTTCAACTTTTCTTCATGATTTACTTCACTATGTTGATTTGATTGCTTTCTCATATATATATACTAGTATTCTGTCCTCTACAGCATTCACTTATAGCTATGTCTTCATTGTTGAATCTTTTGAACTAAGTGAATGTGATCGGACCCTAATCTCTCTATGCTTTCTATCTCAAACTCTATCTGTCCAAATCATATGCATTCTATTGAAACTGTCAAATGTCCTCTCTGCATCCTTGTCAGCAGAAGACACAGAGACAAACATTAAGTCTATTTTAAATGATTCATCCTTATTGGTTGAAATCCGGAGAAGCCGGAACAACCATCCGACAAATGTGGTGGGCGTGGGAACGTGGGACAACTCTGAGTATGTTGCATGCTTGCCACGTGTCCCTCAGATGTGAACAGGCAGGGGCACCTGCGTAATTGCGCTATGCCGCACACCTTCTTATAAATACGTGTCCCCTGCGGTCAAGAAAACCTTCTTCCACCTCTCCACCTCGTCAAAACCCTAGCGCCACCGCCAGCTCTCGACGACACCGGCGATGAAGCGCTTAGCTGCTGCGACTTCTTCGACGCCGTCCTCACGCCGGCCGCGGACATCGTCCTCTCCGCCGCCGCCGTAGGTGTCCTCCGTCGCCAAGTTAGGGCACGGTGGATTGAACTGCTTGGTATCCTATTCATCCCATCTAGCAGTTCTTCGTGTGGTAAATATAACTCTATTTTTACCACCTTTTTGATCCTCAATGATTCATCCTATTTACCAAAATTGGTTTCTGTCTACACAATGTTAGATTTATTCTGTCTGCATCTCATACTGCCTAGTATATTCACTTAAGCTTCATATCTAGTTAGATTCCTCACTTGTACTTATTCACGGATTCGTGCAAATCTGGAACCAACTCTCAACATATAAGTGAATGTCTTCGCAAAATGAGGTCAATGTCTTCAAACTGATTTATCTTCAAAACTTCTGAGAATACATATGACCTCTTCCCCTTCCGTCGCATCTCTAATGCCGTCACAGGTACATGTCCGTGGGAGAATCCCTAGGTTCTCATAGTCTGCATTCGTTTGCAGAATTCTTACAGCAACACATTAACTCTCCCGAAGCCAGTTCCTATTTGACCAGCAAGCGAAAGCCTTTGAAGCCTTTGAACGTATCGAAACCATTCAATTTGAAGTTCATGGCTGCAGAGAAATCAGTAAGGAAGGGTGGCAGACAGCGTCGAGGGGGAACATCAAAAGATTTGCCTGATGACCTCGCAGACCTTTACAAGACAGATCCTGATGAGGATTACAATCAGCGCAAGACACGAATCCAATGGATTCGATGATATTGGGCTGAACAATGGTTCAAGTACAAGTTTGTGACCCAGGAGTACGCTAAGAAGAATGCTATCAAAAGTCCTTGGGGTGATATTCTCTATCGAGGCCTTCCACCCAAGAACAGAGCTGAAGCTATTGCAGAAGAATTCTATCCTTGTATGGTCCGTGGAGCACAGCCTGAAAATGCCGACCCATCATCATTGCTCTGGTGTCGTGACGACAATCTCTTCAAGCGCAACTTCCAGCATGCAAAGGCATCGGCCAAGGAAAACAAGAAGTCATTGGGATTAGACTTCAACCCTGGTCCCTCTGCTCCCCGTGATGACGGCTCACGTGATGCGGAACCCAATGAAATTGGCCCCTTTTCAAACCTTGATGGCCTCATCTCATACATCTTGGTACAAGGTGCCAAAGTGGATCATTCTGATAATGATGCTGACATTGATGAAGCCCCAGCTCCTCCTCCAAAGCCGCAGAAGCTAAAGAAGACTAAGGCTTCAACATCAGCTGCTCCTCCAAAAGCTTCACGTGCGAAGCCACTGGCCATTGCATCTCCTGAAGACAGTGTGCAGTCTGAAGATCTATCACGCATCTCCAAGAAGACAGAGAAGGAATAGAAAATCATCAAGAGTACTGATCAGACATTGACCCCTGCTGCCATTCTGCGTGAAGAGCACATTGATCTGTCCAGCGATGACGATCTTGCAGATGATGCTCTTGAGCAACTGATCAAGAGCAAGGAAGAAGCGGAAATCTTCAATAATTTGCCTCTCTTTGATGTGGCAATCATCCATAACTTCATTGATGAGTGGTTTGACGCCCCAAATCTCAGCTTTGATGATCTGCAACTTCCAATTGGCCTCAGCGTCGCCTTCAATGGCGCCATTGCTTCTGAGCTAGCTCTTTCTCAGCGCATTGTTGAACTGAAGCACAAGATCGACTATGAGAAAGCTCAGTTCAAGAAACATGTGGCCAAGCTCAGCGTGCAAGATGTCAAGAACTTCAAGATCATGCTACACGAGCTCAAAGAAGCCTTTCACAAGAAGCATGAAGAAGCTAGAGGCTCTCGTGAGCGCATGAAGAGTCTGGCTGACAAGTGTGTGCTAGCCTACAATGAGGCTGAGAAGCGCAAGGCTCTTGGTCGTCCTGGTGTTGACACCCGAATGGCTGCAAAGAAGAAGAATCTATCAACTGTCCAATCTGCACCATCAAGGCAAGATGAACCTCGCATAGTCTTCCCAAGCAACATGACTGGCTCGAAGCCAAAGGTCATGTCAACTGCTTCAGAACTGAAGAAGACGAGGGCTGCCGAGGCTGAAGCCAAAAAAAGGAAAAACCCAGAAGCCTCTGATGCTGCTCCCTCCAAGAAGAAGCGCAAAACCAAGACGAATCGGGCTGCTCCCACAGAGCCCCTTGTTGTTGAACCTATCTCAGTGGTTCGCCCAGCATCTGCAAACCAAGAACTACGAATGATTGTTTATGAGTCTGCTTCCACAGAGGCTCATGAAGCTGAAGAGATTCCAGTAGTTGATCCCATCGCTGCTGAAGACATTGGTCACCATGACAATGTTGAAGATGATGAAGTTCTTCCTCAGATTGAACACAACTTGGTATCATCGCCTGTTCTCACGAACAGCGAAATCATCAGCATTGGTCGTCCTCTGACACCAATTGCTCAGGATGCATCATGGGTTGATCGCCCACAACAACAAGACTCCCCCAGTACTCCCCAACAACAACAAGTCACACCATCTGTGCAAGTTGAAGAGGATGAGGCCCAGCCAACTCCATCTCCAAAGGCGTCGCATGTATTACAAAGGCTTCGCAAAGGACCAAAGCCTCAAGTCCCTCTTTCGAGCGTTCCATAAGGAGAAGTGCACCACCAATATGTTGCACGTCAAGTGTTTTCAGAAACCACTCCAACTATGAATGTCTCCGTGTCTGAAGCCCAAGCTGCTGAAGACAATCCGGCTGCATCAGCCGATGACGAACATCAAGAAGAACACGTCCCTACTCCCCCCATCACTGAAGAAGCTATTCCTGAAGTGAACGTGCCTGTGCCAAACCCTCCAGCTCAACAAGTGGAGGTTGAAAACGTTGAGGCTGCCACTGTTGGGGAACGTTGCAGAAAACAAAAATTTTCCTACTCGTTTCACCAAGATCATCTAGGAGATCATCTAGCAACGAGTGATTAGATGCATCTACATACCTTTGTAGATCGCGCACAGAAGCGTTCAAAAGAACGGTGATGATGTAGTCGTACTCGACGTGATCCAAATCACCGATGACCAGCGCCGAACGGACGGCACCTCCGCGTTCAACACACGTACGGAACAGCCACGTCTCCTCCTTCTTGATCCAGCAAGGGAGGGAGGAGAGGTTGAGGGAGATGGCACCAGCAGCAGCACGACGGCGTGGTGTTGATGGAGCTGCAGTACTCCGGCAGAGCTTCGCTAAGCACTATGGAGGTGGAGGAGGTGTTGGGGAGGGAGAAGGAGGCAACCAAAGGCCAAGGCGTTCAGGTATGAAGTCCCTCCTCTCCCCCACTATATATAGGAGGTCCAAGGGGGGGTGGTGAGCAGCCTAGGAGATCCAATCTCCTATGGCCGGCGGCCAAGGGGAGGTTTCCCTCCCCCCCAAGGCACCTAGGAGGTGCCTTACCCTCCTAGGACTCTTGCCCCCTTAAACCCTAGGCGCATGGGCCTATGTGGGGCTGGTGCCCTTGGCCCATTAGGCCAAGGCGCACCCCCTTACAGCCCATGTGGCCCCCTGGGACAGGTTGGACCCCCGGGACCCTTCCGGTGGTCCCGGTACAATACCGATAACCCCGAAACTTGTCCCGATGCCCGAAACAGGACTTCCCATATATAAATCTTTACCTCCGGACCATTCCGGAACTCCTCGTGACGTCCGGGATCTCATCCGGGACTCCGAACAACATTCGGGTCACTGCATATACATATCCCTACAACCCTAGCGTAACCGAACCTTAAGTGTGTAGACCCTACGGGTTCGGGAGACAAGCAGACATGACCGAGACGACTCTCCGGTCAATAACCAACAGCGGGATCTGGATACCCATGTTGGCTCCCACATGCTCCACGATGATCTCATCGGATGAACCACGATGTCGAGGATTCAATCAACCCCGTACGCTATTCCCTTTGTCTATCGATATGTTACTTGCCCGAGATTCGATCGTCGGTATCCCAATACCTCGTTCAATCTCGTTACCGACAAGTCACTTTACTCGTACCGTAATGCATGATCCCGTGACCAGACACTTGGTCACTCTGAGCTCATTATGATGATGCATTACCGAGTGGGCCCAGTGATACCTCTCCGTCATACGGAGTGACAAATCCCAGTCTTGATCCATGTCACCCAACAGACACTTTCGGAGATACCCGTAGTCTACCTTTATAGTCACCCAGTTACGTTGTGACGTTTGGCATACCCAAAGCACTCCTACGGTATCCGGGAGTTACACGATCTCATGGTCTAAGGAAAAGATACTTTGACATTGCAAAACTCTAGCAAACGAACTATACGATCTTGTGCTATGTTTAGGATTGGGTCTTGTCCATCACATCATTCTCCTAATGATGTGATCTCGTTATCAATGACATCCAGTGTCCATAGTCAGGAAATCATGACTATCTGTTGATCAACGAGCCAGTCAACTAGAGGCTCACTAGGGACATGTTGGTGTCTATTATTCACACATGTATTACGATTTCCGGATAACACAATTATAGCATGAATAAAGACAATTATCATGAACAAGGAAATATAATAATAATGCTTTTATTATTGCCTCTAGGGCATATTTCCAACAGTCTCCCACTTGCACTAGAGTCAATAATCTAGTTACATTGTGATGAATCGAACACCCATGGAATTCTGGTGTTGATCATGTTTTGCTCTAGGGAGAGGTTTAGTCAACGGATCTGCTACATTCAGGTCCGTATGTACTTTACAAATCTCTATGTCTCCATCTTGAACATTTTCACGAATGGAGTTGAAGCGACGCTTGATGTGCCTTGTCTTCTTGTGAAACCTGGGCTCCTTGGCAAGTGCAATAGCTCCAGTGTTGTCACAGAAGAGCTTGATCGGCCCCGACGCATTGGGTATGACTCCTAGGTCGGTGATGAACTCCTTCACCCATATTGCTTCATGTGCTGCCTCCGAGGCTGCCATGTACTCCGCTTCACATGTAGATCCCGCCACGACGCTTTGCTTGCAACTGCACCAGCTTACTGCCCCACCATTCAAAATATACACGTATCCGGTTTGTGACTTAGAGTCATCCAGATCTGTGTCGAAGCTAGCATCGACGTAACCCTTTACGACGAGCTTTTCGTCACCTCCATAAACGAGAAACATTTCCTTAGTCCTTTTCAGGTACTTCAGGATATTCTTGACCGCTGTCCAGTGTTCCTTGCCGGGATTACTTTGGTACCTTCCTACCAAACTTACGGCAAGGTTTACATCAGGTCTGGTACACAGCATGGCATACATAATAGAACCTATGGCTGAGGCATAGGGGATGACACTCATCTCTTCTATCTCTGCTGCCGTGGTCGGACATTGAGCTGAGCTCAATTTCACACCTTGCAAAACAGGCAAGAACCCTTTCTTGGACTGATCCATTTTGAACTTCTTCAAAATCTTATCAAGATATGTGCTTTGTGAAAGACCTATGAGGCGTCTTGATCTATCTCTATAGATTTTGATGCCTAATATATAAGCAGCTTCTCCAAGGTCCTTCATTGAAAAACTTTTATTCAAGTAGGCCTTGATGCTGTCCAAGAGTTCTATATCATTTCCCATCAAAAGTATGTCATCTACATATAATATGAGAAATGCTACAGAGCTCCCACTCACTTTCTTGTAAACGCAGGCTTCTCCATAAGTCTGTGTAAACCCAAACGCTTTGATCATCTCATCAAAGCGAATGTTCCAACTCCAAGATGCTTGCACCAGCCCATAAATCGAGCGTTGGAGCTTGCACACTTTGTCAGCATTCTTAGGATTGACAAAACCTTCCGGCTGCATCATATACAATTCTTCCTTAAGGAAACCATTAAGGAATGCCGTTTTGACGTCCATTTGCCAAATTTCATAATCATAAAATGCGGCAATTGCTAACATGATTCGGACGGACTTCAGCTTCGCTACCGGTGAGAAAGTCTCATCGTAGTCAACCCCTTGAACTTGTCGATAACCCTTAGCGACAAGCCGAGCTTTATAGATGGTCACATTACCATCCGCGTCTGTCTTCTTCTTAAAGATCCATTTATTTTCTATGGCTCGCCGTTCTACGGGCAAGTCAGTCAAAGTCCATACTTCGTTTTCATACATGGATCCTATCTCGGATTTCATGGCTTCTAGCCATTTGTCGGAATCTGGTCCCGCCATCGCTTCTTCATAGTTCGAAGGTTCACCGTTTCTAACAACATGATTTCCAAGACAGGGTTGCCGTACCACTCTGGTGCGGAACGTGTCCTTGTGGACCTTCGAATTTCAGTAGGAGCTTGATCAGAAGTATCTTGATCATTATCATTAACTTCCTCTCTAGTCGGTGCAGGCACCTCAGGAACATTTTCTTGAGTTGCGCCATTTTCCGGTTCAAGAGGTAATACTTCATCAAGTTCTACTTTCCTCCCACTTACTTCTTTCGAGAGAAACTCTTTCTCCAGAAAGGACCCATTCTTGGCAACAAAGATCTTGCCTTCGGATCTGTGGTAGAAGGTGTACCCAACAGTTTTTTTTGGGTATCCTATGAAGACGCATTTTTCCGATTTGGGTTCGAGCTTTTCAGGTTGAAGTTTCTTGACATAAGCATCGCATCCCCAAACTTTTAGAAACGACAGCTTAGGTTTCTTCCCAAACCATAATTCATACGGTGTCGTCTTAACGGATTTCGATGGAGCCCTATTTAAAGTGAATGCGGCAGTCTCTAAAGCATAGCCCCAGAAGGAAAGCGGTAAATCGGTAAGAGACATCATAGATCGCACCATATCTAACAGAGTGCGATTACGACGTTCGGACACACCATTACGCTGAGGTGTTCCAGGCGGCGTGAGTTGTGAAACTATTCCACATTTTCTTAAGTGTGCCCCAAACTCGTGACTCAAGTATTCTCCTCCACGATCTGATCGTAGAAACTTGATTTTCCTGTCACGTTGATTTTCAACCTCACTCTGAAATTCCTTGAACTTTTCAAAGGTTTCAGACTTGTGTTTCATTAAGTAGATATACCCATACCTACTTAAATCATCAGTGAGGGTGAGAACATAACGATAGCCACCGCGAGCCTCAACACTCATTGGACCGCACACATCAGTATGTATGATTTCCAATAAGTTGGTTGCTCGCTCCATTGTTCCTGAGAACGGAGTCTTGGTCATTTTACCCATAAGGCATGGTTCGCATGTGTCAAATGATTCATAATCAAGAGACTCTAAAAGTCCATCAGCATGGAGCTTCTTCATGCGTTTGACACCTATGTGACCAAGGCGGCAGTGCCACAGGTATGTGGGACTATCATTATTAACCTTACTTCTTTTGGTACTCACATTATGAATATGTGTAGCATCACGTTCGAGATTCATAAGGAATAAACCATTCACCATAGGAGCATGACCATAAAACATATCTCTCATAAAAATGGAACAACCATTATTCTCAGATTTAAAAGAGTAGCCATCTCGAATTAAACGAGATCCCGATACAATGTTCATGCTCAAAGCTGGCACTAAATAACAATTATTAAGGTTTAAAACTAATCCCGAAGGGAGATGCAGAGGTAGCGTGCCGACGGCGATCACATTGACCTTGGAACCATTCCCGACGCGCATCGTCACCTCGTCCTTTGCCAGTTTCCGCTTATTCCGCAGCCCCTGCTTTGAGTTACAAATGTGAGCAACTGCACCGGTATCAAATACCCAGGAGCTACTACGGGCACTAGTAAGGTACACATGTATATCACATATACCTTTTGTTTTGCCGGCCTTCTTATCCGCTAAGTACTTAGGGCAGTTCCGCTTCCAGTGACCGCTTCCCTTGCAATAAAAGCACTCAGTCTCGGGCTTGGGTCCATTCTTTGGCTTCTTCCCAGCAGCTTGCTTGCCGGGCGCGGCAACCTCCTTGCCGTCCTTCTTGAAGTTCTTTTTACCCTTGCCTTTCTTGAACTTAGTGGTTTTATTGACCATCAACACTTGATGTTCCTTTCTGACTTCTACCTCTGCTGATTTCAGCATAGCAAATACTTCAGGAATGGTCTTTTCCATCCCCTGCATATTGAAGTTCATCACAAAGCTCTTGTAGCTTGGTGGAAGCGACTGGAGGATTCTGTCAATGACCGCATCATCCGGGAGATTAACTCCCAGCTGAGTCAAGCGGTTATGCAACCCAGACATAGTGAGTATGTGCTCACTGACAGAACTGTTTTCCTCCATCTTACAGCTAAAGAATTTGTCGGAGACTTCATATCTCTCGACCCGGGCATGAGCTTGGAAAACCATTTCAGCTCTTCGAACATCTCATATGCTCCATGTCTCTCAAAACGCTTTTGGAGCCCCGGCTCTAGGCTGTAAAGCATGCCGCACTGAACGAGGGAGTAGTCATCGAAACGTGCCTGCCAAGTGTTCATAACGTCTTGTTCCGCAGGGAGAACGGGTGCGTCACCAAGCGGTGCTTGTAGGACATAATCTTTCTTGGCAGCTATGAGGATGATCCTCAGGTTCCGGACCCAGTCCGTATAGTTGCTGCCATCGTCTTTCAGCTTAGTTTTCTCTAGGAACGCGTTGAAGTTGAGGACTACGTTGGCCATTTGATCTACAAGACATATTGCAAAGATTTTAGACTAAGTTCATGATAATTAAGTTCAACTAATCAAATTATTAGTGAACTCCACTTAGATTAGACATCCCTCTGGTCATCTAAGTATTACATGATCCGAGTTAAACTAGACCGTGTCCGATCATCACGTGAGACGGACTAGTCAACATCGGTGAACATCTTCATGTTGATCGTATCTTCTATACGACTCATGCTCGACCTTTCGGTCTTCTGTGTTCCGAGGCCATGTCTGTACATGCTAGGCTCGTCAAGTCAACCTAAGTGTTTGCATGTGTAAATCTGTCTTACACCCGTTGTATGTGAACGTCTGAATAAAACACCCGATCATCACGTGATGTTTTGAAACAGCGAACTGTCGCAACGGTGCACAGTTAGGGGGAACACTTCTTGAAATTAGTATGAGGGATCACCTTATTTACTACCGTCGTTCTAAGTAAACAAGATGCAAAACATGATAAACATCACATGCAATCAAATAATAAACGTGACATGATATGGCCAATATCACACAGCTCCTTTGATCTCCATCTTGGGGCTCCATGATCATCTTGTCACCGGCTTGACACCATGATCTCCATCATCATGATCTCCATCATCATGTCTCCATGAAGTTGCTCGCCAACCATTACTTCTACTACTATGGCTAACGCGTTTAGCAATAAAGTAAAGTAATTTACATGGCGTTTCTTGATGACACGCAGGTCATATAAAAGAATAAAGACAACTCCTATGGCTCCTGCCGGTTGTCATACTCATCGACATGCAAGGCGTGAATCCTATTACAATAGCATGAACATCTCATACATCACATATAGATCATTCATCATTCATCACAACTTTGGCCATATCATATCACAAACCACTTGCTGCAAAAACAAGTTAGACGTCCTCTAATTGTTGTTGCATGTTTTACGTGGCTGAATTAGGGTTCTAGCAAGAACGTTTTCTTACCTACGTTAAAGCCACAACGTGATTTGTCAACTTCTATTTACCCTTCATAAGGACCCTGTTCATCGATTCCGCTCCAACTAAAGTAGGAGAGACAGACACCCGCCAGCCACCTTATGCAACTAGTGCATGTTAGTCGGTGGAACCGGTCTCACGTAAGCGTACGTGTAAGGTTGGTCCGGGCCGCTTCATCCCACAATACCGCTGAAGCAAGAAAGGACTAGTAACGGCAAGAAAGTTGACAAATCTACGCCCACAACAAATTGTGTTCTACTCGCGCAAGAAGAACTACGCATAGACCTAGCTCATGATGCCACTGATGGGGAACGTTGCAGAAAACAAAATTTTCCTACTCGTTTCACCAAGATCATCTAGGAGTTCATCTAGCAACGAGTGATTAGATGCATCTACATACCTTTGTAGATCGCGAGCGGAAGCGTTCAAAAGAACGGTGATGATGTAGTCGTACTCGACGTGATCCAAATCACCGATGACCAGCGCCAAACGGACGGCACCTCCGCGTTCAACACACGTACGGAACAGCCACGTCTCCTCCTTCTTGATCCAGCAAGGGAGGGAGGAGAGGTTGAGGGAGATGGCACCAGCAGCAGCACGACGGCGTGGTGTTGATGGAGCTGCAGTACTCCGGCAGAGCTTCGCTAAGCACTATGGAGGTTGAGGAGGTGTTGGGGAGGGAGAAGGAGGCAACCAAAGGCCGAGGCGTTCAGGTATGAAGTCCCTCCTCTCCCCCACTATATATAGGGGTGCCAAGGGGGGGTGGCCGGCCCTAGGAGATCCAATCTCCTAGGGGGTGCGGCGGCCAAGGGGGGTTTCCCTCCCCCCCAAGGCACCTAGGAGGTGCCTTACCCTCCTAGGACTCTTTCCCCCTTAAACCCTAGGCGCATGGGCCTATGTGGGGCTGGTGCCCTTGGCCCATTAGGCCAAGGCGCACCCCCTTACAGCCCATGTGGCCCCCCGGGACAGGTGGACCCACCCGGTGGACCCCCGGGACCCTTCCGGTGGTCCCGGTACAATACCGATAACCCCGAAACTTGTCCCGATGCCCGAAACAGGACTTCCCATATATAAATCTTTACCTCCGGACCATTCCGGAACTCCTCGTGACGTCCGGGATCTCATCCGGGACTCCGAACAACATTCGGGTTACTGCATATACATATCCCTACAACCCTAGCGTAACTGAACCTTAAGTGTGTAGACCCTACGGGTTCGGGAGACAAGCAGACATGACCGAGACGACTCTCCGGTCAATAACCAACAGCGGGATCTGTATACCCATGTTGGCTCCCACATGCTCCACGATGATCTCATCGGATGAACCACGATGTCGAGGATTCAATCAACCCCGTACGCTATTCCCTTTGTCTATCGATATGTTACTTGCCCGAGATTCGATCGTCGGTATCCCAATACCTCGTTCAATCTCATTACCGGCAAGTCACTTTACTCGTACCGTAATGCATGATCCCGTGACCAGACACTTGGTCACTCTGAGCTCATTATGATGATGCATTACCGAGTGGGCCCAGTGATACCTCTCCGTCATACGGAGTGACAAATCCCAGTCTTGATCCATGTCACCCAACAGACACTTTCGGAGATACCCGTAGTCTACCTTTATAGTCACCCAGTTACGTTGTGACGTTTGGCATACCCAAAGCACTCCTACGGTATCCGGGAGTTACACGATCTCATGGTCTAAGGAAAAGATACTTTGACATTGCAAAACTCTAGCAAACGAACTATACGATCTTGTGCTATGTTTAGGATTGGGTCTTGTCCATCACATCATTCTCCTAATGATGTGATCTCGTTATCAATGACATCCAGTGTCCATAGTCAGGAAATCATGACTATCTGTTGATCAACGAGCTAGTCAACTAGAGGCTCACTAGGAACACGTTGGTGTCTGTTATTCACACATGTATTACGATTTCCGGATAACACAATTATAGCATGAATAAAGACAATTATCATGAACAAGGAAATATAATAATAATGCTTTTATTATTGCCTCTAGGGCATATTTCCAACAGTCTCCCACTTGCACTAGAGTCAATAATCTAGTTACATTGTGATGAATCGAACACCCATGGAATTCTGGTGTTGATCATGTTTTGCTCTAGGGAGAGGTTTAGTCAACGGATCTGCTACATTCAGGTCCGTATGTACTTTACAAATCTCTATGTCTCCATCTTGAACATTTTCACGAATGGAGTTGAAACGACGCTTGATGTGCCTTGTCTTCTTGTGAAACCTGGGCTCCTTGGCAAGTGCAATAGCTCCAGTGTTGTCACAGAAGAGCTTGATCGGCCCCGACGCATTGGGTATGACTCCTAGGTCGGTGATGAACTCCTTCACCCATATTGCTTCATGTGCTGCCTCCGAGGCTGCCATGTACTCCGCTTCACATGTAGATCCCGCCACGACGCTTTGCTTGCAACTGCACCAGCTTACTGCCCCACCATTCAAAATATACACGTATCCGGTTTGTGACTTAGAGTCATCCAGATCTGTGTCGAAGCTAGCGTCGACGTAACCCTTTACGACGAGCTCTTCGTCACCTCCATAAACGAGAAATATTTCCTTAGTCCTTTTCAGGTACTTTAGGATATTCTTGACCGTTGTCCAGTGTTCCTTGCCGGGATTACTTTGGTACCTTCCTACCAAACTGACGGCAAGGTTAACATCAGGTCTGGTACACAGCATGGCATACATAATAGAACCTATGGCTGAGGCATAGGGGATGACGCTCATCTCTTCTATATCTTCTGCCGTGGTTGGACATTGAGCTGAGCTCAATTTCATACCTTGCAACACAGGCAAGAACCCCCTTCTTGGATTGATCCATATTGAACTTCTTCAATATCTTATCAAGGTCTGTGCTTTGTGAAAGACCTATGAGGCGTCTTGATCTATCTCTATAGATTTTGATGCCTAATATATAAGCAGCTTCTCCAAGGTCCTTCATTGAAAAACTTTTATTCAAGTAGGCCTTGATGCTGTCCAAGAGTTCTATATCATTTCCCATCAAAAGTATGTCATCTACATATAATATGAGAAATGCTACAGAGCTCCCACTCACTTTCTTGTAAACGCAGGCTTCTCCATAAGTCTGTGTAAACCCAAACGCTTTGATCATCTCATCAAAGCGAATGTTCCAACTCCGAGATGCTTGCACCAGCCCATAAATCGAGCGTTGGAGCTTGCACACTTTGTCAGCATTCTTAGGATCGACAAAACCTTCCGGCTGCATCATATACAATTCTTCCTTAAGGAAACCATTAAGGAATGCCGTTTTGACGTCCATTTGCCATATTTCGTAATCATAGAATGCGGCAATTGCTAACATGATTCGAACGGACTTCAGCTTCGCTACCGGTGAGAAAGTCTCATCGTAGTCAACCCCTTGAACTTGTCGATAACCCTTAGCGACAAGCCGAGCTTTATAGATGGTCACATTACCATCCGCGTCTGTCTTCCTCTTAAAGATCCATTTATTTTCTATGGCTCGCCGCTCAACGGGCAAGTCAGTCAAAGTCCATACTTTGTTTTCATACATGGATCCTATCTCGGATTTCATGGCTTCCAGCCATTTGTCGGAATCCGGTCCCGCCATCGCTTCTTCATAGTTCGAAGGTTCACCGTTGTCTAACAACATGATTTCCAAGACAGGGTTGCCGTACCACTCTGGTGCGGAACGTGTCCTTGTGGACCTTCGGATTTCAGTAGGGGCTTGATCAGAAGTATCTTGATCATTTTCATTAACTTCCTCTCTAGTCGGTGCAGGCACCTCAGGAACATTTTCTTGAGTTGCGCCATTTTCCGGTTCAAGAGGCAATACTTCATCAAGCTCTACTTTCCTCCCACTTACTTCTTTCGAGAGAAACTCTTTCTCTAGAAAGGACCCATTCTTGGCAACAAAGATCTTGCCTTCGGATCTGAGGTAGAAGGTGTACCCAATAGTTTCTTTTGGGTACCCTATGAAGACGCATTTTTCCGATTTGGGTTCGAGCTTTTCAGGTTGAAGTTTCTTGACATAAGCATCGCATCCCCAAACTTTTAGAAACGACAGCTTAGGTTTCTTCCCAAACCATAATTCATACGGTGTCGTCTCAACGGATTTCGACGGAGCCCTATTTAAAGTGAATGCGGCAGTCTCTAAAGCATAGCCCCAAAAAGAAAGCGGTAAATCGGTAAGAGACATCATAGATCGCACCATATCTAACAGAGTGCGATTACGACGTTCGGACACACCATTACGCTGAGGTGTTCCAGGCGGCGTGAGTTGTGAAACTATTCCACATTTTCTTAAATGTGCCCCAAACTCGTGACTCAAGTATTCTCCTCCACGATCTGATCGCAGAAACTTGATTTTCCTGTCACGTTGATTTTCAACCTCACTCTGAAATTCCTTGAACTTTTCAAAGGTTTCAGACTTGTGTTTCATTAAGTAGATATACCCATACCTACTTAAATCATCAGTGAGGTGAGAACATAACGATAGCCACCGCGAGCCTCAACACTCATTGGACCGCACACATCGGTATGTATGATTTCCAATAAGTCGGTTGCTCGCTCCATTGTTCCTGAGAACGGAGTCTTGGTCATTTTACCCATAAGGCATGGTTCGCACGTGTCAAATGATTCATAATCAAGAGACTCTAAAAGTCCATCAGCATGGAGCTTCTTCATGCGTTTGACACCTATGTGACCAAGGCGGCAGTGCCACAGGTATGTGGGACTATCATTATCAACCTTACTTCTTTTGGTACTCACATTATGAATATGTGTAGCATCACGTTCGAGATTCATAAGGAATAAACCATTCACCATAGGAGCATGACCATAAAACATATCTCTCATAAAAATGGAACAACCATTATTCTCAGATTTAAAAGAGTAGCCATCTCGAATTAAATGAGATCCCGATACAATGTTCATGCTCAAAGCTGGCACTAAATAACAATTATTAAGGTTTAAAACTAATCCCGAAGGGAGGTGCAGAGGTAGCGTGCCGACGGCGATCACATTGACCTTGGAACCATTCCGACGCGCATCGTCACCTCGTCCTTTGCTAGTTTCCGCTTATTCTGCAGCCCCTGCTTTGAGTTACAAATGTGAGCAACTGCACCGGTATCAAATACCCAGGAGCCACTGCGGGCACTAGTAAGGTACACATCAATTACATGTATATCACATATACCTTTTGTTTTGCCGGCCTTCTTATCCGCTAAGTACTTAGGGCAGTTCCGCTTCCAGTGACCGCTTCCCTTGCAATAAAAGCACTCAGTCTCGGGCTTGGGTCCATTCTTTGGCTTCTTCCCGGCAGCTTGCTTGCCGGGCGCGGCAACCTCCTTGCCGTCCTTCTTGAAGCTCTTTTTACCCTTGCCTTTCTTGAACTTAGTGGTTTTATTGATCATCAACACTTGATGTTCCTTCCTGACTTCTACCTCCACTGATTTCAGCATAGCAAATACTTCAGGAATGGTCTTTTCCATCCCCTGCATATTGAAGTTCATCACAAAGCTCTTGTAGCTTGGTGGAAGCGACTGGAGGATTCTGTCAATGACCGCATCATCCGGGAGATTAACTCCCAGCTGAGTCAAGCGGTTATGCAACCCAGACATAGTGAGTATGTCCTCACTGACAGAACCGTTTTCCTCCATCTTACAGCTGAAGAATTTGTCGGAGACTTCATATCTCTCGACCCGGGCATGAGCTTGGAAAACCATTTTCAGCTCTTCGAACATCTCATATGCTCCATGTCTCTCAAAACGCTTTTGGAGGCCCGGCTCTAGGCTGTAAAGCATGCCGCACTGAACGAGGGAGTAGTCATCGAAACGTGCCTGCCAAGCGTTCATAACGTCTTGTTCCGCAGGGAGAACGGGTGCGTCACCAAGCGGTGCTTGTAGGACATAATCTTTCTTGGCAGCTATGAGGATGATCCTCAGGTTCCGGACCCAGTCCGTATAGTTGCTGCCATCGTCTTTCAGCTTAGTTTTCTCTAGGAACGCGTTGAAGTTGAGGACTACGTTGGCCATTTGATCTACAAGACATATTGCAAAGATTTTAGACTAAGTTCATGATAATTAAGTTCAACTAATCAAATTATTAGTGAACTCCCACTTAGATTAGACATCCCTTTAGTCATCTAAGTATTACATGATCCGAGTTAAACTAGACCGTGTCCGATCATCACGTGAGACGGACTAGTCAACATCGGTGAACATCTTCATGTTGATCGTATCTACTATACGACTCATGCTCGACCTTTCGGTCTTCTGTGTTCCGAGGCCATGTCTGTACATGCTAGGCTCGTCAAGTCAACCTAAGTGTTTGCATGTGTAAATCTGTCTTACACCCGTTGTATGTGAACGTCTGAATAAAACACCCGATCATCACGTGGTGTTTTGAGACAGCGAACTGTCGCAACGGTGCACAGTTAGGGGAAACACTTCTTGAATTTATTGTGAGGGATCATCTTATTTACTACCGTCGTTCTAAGTAAACAAGATGCAAAACATGATAAACATCACATGCAATCAAATAATAAACGTGACATGATATGGCCAATATCACACAGCTCCTTTGATCTCCATCTTGGGGCTCCATGATCATCTTGTCACCGGCTAGACACCATGATCTCCATCATCATGATCTCCATCATCGTGTCTCCATGAAGTTGCTCGCCAACTATTACTTCTACTACTATGGCTAATGCGTTTAGCAATAAAGTAAAGTAATTACGTGGCGTTTCTTGATGACACGCAGGTCATATAAAAGAATAAAGACAACTCCTATGGCTCCTGCCGGTTGTCATACTCATCGACATGCAAGTCGTGATTCCTATTACAATAGCATGAACATCTCATACATCACATATAGATCATTCATCATTCATCACAACTTTGGCCATATCATATCACAAACCACTTGCTGCAAAAACAAGTTAGACGTCCTCTAATTGTTGTTGCAAGTTTTACGTGGCTGAATTAGGGTTCTAGCAAGAACGTTTTCTTACCTACGTTAAAGCCACAACGTGATTTGTCAACTTCTATTTACCCTTCATAAGGACCCTGTTCATCGATTCTGCTCCAACTAAAGTAGGAGAGACAGACACCCGCCAGCCACCTTATGCAACTAGTGCATGTTAGTCGGTGGAACCGGTCTCACGTAAGCGTACGTGTAAGGTTGGTCCGGGCCGCTTCATCCCACAATACCGCTGAAGCAAGAAAGGACTAGTAACGGCAAGAAAGTTGACAAATCTACGCCCACAACAAATTGTGTTCTACTCGCGCAAGAAGAACTACGCATAGACCTAGCTCATGATGCCACTGTTGGGGAACGTTGTAGAAAACAAAAAATTTCCTACTCGTTTCACCAAGATCATCTAGGAGTTCATCTAGCAACGAGTGATTAGATGCATCTACATACCTTTGTAGATCGCGCACGGAAGCGTTCAAAAGAACGGTGATGATGTAGTCGTACTCGACGTGATCCAAATCACCGATGACCAGCGCCGAACGGACGGCACCTCCGCGTTCAACACACGTACGGAACAGCCACGTCTCCTCCTTCTTGATCCAGCAAGGGAGGGAGGAGAGGTTGAGGGAGATGGCACCAGCAGCAGCACGACGGCGTGGTGTTGATGGAGCTGCAGTACTCCGGCAGAGCTTCGCTAAGCACTATGGAGGTGGAGGAGGTGTTGGGGAGGGAGAAGGAGGCAACCAAAGGCCAAGGCGTTCAGGTATGAAGTCCCTCCTCTCCCCCACTATATATAGGAGGTCCAAGGGGGGGTGGTGCGCAGCCTAGGAGATCCAATCTCCTATGGCCGGCGGCCAAGGGGAGGTTTCCCTCCCCCCCAAGGCACCTAGGAGGTGCCTTACCCTCCTAGGACTCTTGCCCCCTTAAACCCTAGGCGCATGGGCCTATGTGGGGCTGGTGCCCTTGGCCCATTAGGCCAAGGCGCACCCCCTTACAGCCCATGTGGCCCCCCGGGACAGGTGGACCCACCCGGTGGACCCCCGGGACCCTTCCGGTGGTCCCGGTACAATACCGATAACCCCGAAACTTGTCCCGATGCCCGAAACAGGACTTCCCATATATAAATCTTTACCTCCGGACCATTCCGGAACTCCTCGTGACGTCCGGGATCTCATCCGGGACTCCGAACAACATTCGGGTCACTGCATATACATATCCCTACAACCCTAGCGTAACCGAACCTTAAGTGTGTAGACCCTACGGGTTCGGGAGACAAGCAGACATGACCGAGACGACTCTCCGGTCAATAACCAACAGCGGGATCTGGATACCCATGTTGGCTCCCACATGCTCCACGATGATCTCATCGGATGAACCACGATGTCGAGGATTCAATCAACCCCGTACGCTATTCCCTTTGTCTATCGATATGTTACTTGCCCGAGATTCGATCGTCGGTATCCCAATACCTCGTTCAATCTCGTTACCGACAAGTCACTTTACTCGTACCGTAATGCATGATCCCGTGACCAGACACTTGGTCACTCTGAGCTCATTATGATGATGCATTACCGAGTGGGCCCAGTGATACCTCTCCGTCATACGGAGTGACAAATCCCAGTCTTGATCCATGTCACCCAACAGACACTTTCGGAGATACCCGTAGTCTACCTTTATAGTCACCCAGTTACGTTGTGACGTTTGGCATACCCAAAGCACTCCTACGATATCCGGGAGTTACACGATCTCATGGTCTAAGGAAAAGATACTTGACATTGGAAAACTCTAGCAAACGAACTATACGATCTTGTGCTATGTTTAAGATTGGGTCTTGTCCATCACATCATTCTCCTAATGATGTGATCTCGTTATCAATGACATCCAGTGTCCATAGTCAGGAAACCATGACTATCTGTTGATCAACGAGCTAGTCAACTAGAGGCTCACTAGGGACACGTTGGTGTCTGTTATTCACACATGTATTACGATTTCCGGATAACACAATTATAGCATGAATAAAGACAATTATCATGAACAAGGAAATATAATAATAATGCTTTTATTATTGCCTCTAGGGCATATTTCCAACAGCCACCACCAAAAGTCAATGCTACAACTGCTCCTGAAGCTTCTGTAGTGCAGCCTGAAGCCACTGTTGTTGCCACTGCTCCTGTTCCGCCACCAAGGCCCTATACAATTGAGCAAGCATACAACCATGGCGAGCTAATCACAGTAAGATGGCCCGTTCTGGTCCCTCCGCCTAATGTCTCTGGTCCTCAGTTTGATTATCACATTGAGCATAGGCCTCAGGTCCAGAAACCAAAGCCAAGACTGCCAAGATTCCCAGGTACTGCCACATCTACAGGGTCCTTCAATGCAAATGGCTTCAAAAGCCACAACACCTTGTTTGACAGCTCAAAGAACCCCTACTCAAGGCCAAGAATATCATCTGATCGTTTCTGGAGTCATCAGCAACGAAGCTATTACTCCTGCGTTCTGTATGATCAAGGGCGCATTTTCCCTCATCTGCACCTCGACACTGAAGCCATTGCTGGACTGCCATGCTTAGAAGAAGCACTTGACTGCTTTTGTGATGCAGGTCTACTCAGCTTTGTGACAGACAAAGAACATTGGAATGAAGAACTTTTGCTTCAATTCTATGCTACCCTCCACATTCGCGGCTACAACAGGGATACAAAGACATGGGTTCTCGAGTGAATGACAGGAAATGTTCATCATGAAGCCAAAGCTCTTGACATCATTGAGCTTACAGGCCTATCCACTCCCGAAGAGCTGTACGAACCTGGTTGTCAACACCACTGCAATGCAATGGAGAGCATCTTCCATAAGCCAGAACCCAACATGAGCCAGATGTTGAGCATGATGAAGCCTTTGCCACATGACGCTGAATACCCAAAGGAGTTCTTTGTTGATGACCTTGAGTATCTTCCGCACACAATATATCACATCATCAGGCGGACTCTATGGCCAATCAAAGGGCATTCATCAGCTGCAAAACTTGAAGGAGCCATGAAGACATTGGTCTTTTACATCCTCAATGGCATCAGCTTCAATGCACAAGATTTCTTCCTCCGGCAACTGGCTGCGTCTGGATCTGACCTGTTTGTCCTGAAATTCTATGCTCCATGGGTCATGCGCCTCATCAAGCTACACTCTGCTATCAACTATCAGCCCTCTGCTCGCAATCATGTGATCTTTCTACCAGAGGTTGATATGTCAGTTGAAGCCATATACCCTGAGCCTGCCAAGAAGACTCTTTGTCTTCAAAATGCTGAACACCAAAGCTTCACTTAGCCAATGGAAGGAGTCCAAGCAGTAACTCGTGTCTATCCAATGGCTGGAAACACTCGTCTACCTCATCATGCGCCAACTGAAGCTACTGAGAGCACAATTGCTCAAAGGCCTAGGAAACGCTCTCGTGTCCTAAATGACCGAGAACTTCTTGTGGCACTGCATCAGAAACAAGATAAGCATCACTTTTGGCTCAAGCGCCAGATGCAAAGCCTCTTGGTGGACGTAAATCGCATTTGAAATCTTGCACCAAGAATGCATTTGTCACTCACGAAACCTGTCGGCGACCATGGAAGAGTTTGACCCTGCTCAGTGCTGAAGCAGATCTTCAAGACGATGGCTTCACTGAAAGATTCAAGTTTGACTCCACTCCTCCACGAAATGCTGTCCTACGACGAACTCCATCCCTTGAAGACTCTGACTATTCTTCCTCCGCTGCAACTGTGAATGCCAATGTGATCGATGATGAAGACGATGCTACTTCGCCGCCCCCTACTTCTGCACGCATCAACACTGCACCAAGTTCGTCTGCACCGCCAAACAACAACGACAACCCTGCTGCTTCACCTACTCCTCATGAGGACGAGTAGATGCTCTATGTCTTCATACCTTTTTGGTCATTACTGACAAAAGGGGGAGAAGCATATGAGCTTGATAGTCTTCAAGCGGGTTCATATGGGCGGTTGCTTTATATTTTGCCTATGTGTTTACAACTCTTGCTTTTGATACATTTCATTCTTTGAGTTGTAACACTTAAACTCGATGGTCGTCTGCTACTTATTTGCTTTTCCACGTGCGATGATAACTTCCGCACTTAGATCATTCTGCAGACGTCCATTTTTCATTATGCATGTCATTCTCTTAAGTTATATTATTTCATGCATGATGAATTATCTTCATAAGTTGAAGAGTATCTCCACAAGTACAACCTGTCATGTGCATTTGCATTCCAAAAGCAAATTACTTGTATGCACATCTTCAGGGGGAGTCCTTGCCACTTATGAAGACAATACCCTATCCTTTACAATTTCACATACTTCTTTCCCGTTGAAAACTTCAACCAGTTTGTCATCAATCACCGAAAAGGGGGAGATTGTAAGTGCATCTAGTGCCACCCCTAGTTGGTTTTGGAGTATTGACGACAAAGTTGGTTGAGGGACTAATGCGTTTGTGAGAATTGCAGGAGAACGCAGGTAGTGTCCCTCATTGATTCGGTTTACCTACCGGAGATGACCCCTAAAAATGTATGAAGACATTGAAGACAATGGTGGTGTGTGAAGATATTCACATTGAAGACTATGACATGAGAAGACATTGAGTGAAGACTATGGAGCGCGAAGACTGAGTTGTTTCGTAGTTTCCTTTTCTTCTTTGTTGAGTCATAGGAACCACCGTACTGTTAAGTGGGGTCCAAGTGAACAAAGTCAGAGTGGCTGAAGTGATGCTCAACCCAAATCCTATGTCTTCGAGCAAAGACAATGAGAGCAAATCTTATCCAGAGCTGGATGAGTCAGCTTTGCTTGTAGCCCAAGTAAAGTTGTCGTGTGTGTTTGAAATCTGACCGTTGGAACACGTGTCAGTTCCTTAGTAACCCAGGGTCATTTCGGACATATCAGGTCGGGTTGCCTTGTGGCTATAAATAGCCCACCCCCTACACCATAAATTGGTGGCTGCTCAGAGTTAGTTTACGGCTTTTGTCATTTTGAGAGCAATCCACCTCGAAGCCTTTGAGAGAGAAATCCTTGCGAGGACAAAGCCCAAACACCCAGAGCCAAAGAGTGTTAGGCATCACTGAAGTCTTTCTGTCTGAGTGACCTGAATACTTATTACACTTGTAGGATTGTGTATCCTACAGCCGGTTAGGCGTCACGTTATGAGCATCCAAGAGTCATTGTGGATCGCCGGTGAACGAAGTCTATGAAGGTTAGGAAGTCTACCTTGAAGACTTACCAGGGTGATTGGGCGATGACTGTGTGTCCTTAGCTCAAGGGGAATAAGGTGAAGACACGGTCTTCTGAGTTGAATCTCAGCCTCCCTAACCAGACGTACAATTGTCACGGCAACTGGAACTGGTCCAACAAATCCGGTGTCTTCAACAAGTGACTGGTTCTATCTCTTCCCTCCCTTTACTTTGAGTTTGTCTTCATGAAGTCATTGCTTATTTGTCTTATCTGTTTGACTTCATTGCTTGACTACTATAGTTGATTGGCTTCATACTATCTTCCATCCTGATCCTTACTACCTAGCTGCTATTAATCTTTGTACGTTCACATTATTGCATACTTGACTATGGCTTGCTTGTTGTAGTTTATCTTCCGCTGCATATCAATTAGGTCATTTCTATTGCTTGTCTTTGAAACTTCCATCTTTTGAAGACTTTGATAAAAATCGCCTATTCACCCCCCTCTAGTCGATAACTAGCACTTTCAGTACTACTGCTTGCTGCAGTGGCACTACCGCTTGCCCCAGCGGTGTACCATTGGGACAACGCACATCGACTTACGAGAGCATAGGGGAGAGAAAGAGGGAAGAAATCCACGAGCAATACTAGCAGCGGTGGAAGGCGCGGTACTACCACTCCTACTACCACTACTCAATTGGGTCTAGTTGGGGTTAGCGGTAGTATGCCAGAGGGACCACCGCTAGACTACCGCTGAACCCGACATGAGAAATTTGGGCCCCAAATCGAGGCGGTAGTACGAGCGGTATTGGGAGCGGTACTACCGCCTATAGGCGGTACTACTGCTGCCAACCGCGGTACTATCACTGGCTCTATTCCACCCCACTCCCGACACAACGGAGGACACTCCAGAGAAGTGGGAAAGAGCTGGGGGTGCAAAGGCGATGTGTATGTGTTGATTCCACCCAAACCTTTCCGATATAGACCCCCTCTTGATAGTACGGTATATCCTATGACTCAAGTCCACCGAAAATGAAATGAAGGAAAAATACACCATCTTCTCTTTAAACACGGAGGGTAGAAATCGTCTCGTGCCATACGAAGGATTATCTGAAATGCTTAATGCACACGATTAGTCCGCAAAAACATTGTCATCAATCACCAAAACACTGAAAGAGAAATATGCCCTAACAGATATGACCTGATCAGATGGGTTTCTTACCTCCCACCTTAAAAGGTAAGTTGTATTAGGGCAGTTCTTGCATCTATGTGAGCATCATACTCCTTGTATATATTGTACATATGATTCTTTCCAATAAAGTTGCAGTCCTGTAGAGGTTTTGGCCTATAGTCTTTTTGATGGTTAGGACAGTAGGAAAGGCTCCTACTGCATGTATATTACTTTAGGCGAGCAGATTGTTACATATGTACAACAAGTTGGGGGGGTATGGTACTATCTAATGTGAAACAAAAGGAAAAAGTAGCACACAATGGGTTGGATTAGGGGACAACCTCAAGAATGGCATGGACTAGCTGCCTTTTGTGGGTAGGCATTCTATAAATAAGATTTCGAAAGTCATTCTTGAATCTGCTTTTCCAGGAAGTGACCGAGGGCAACACTTGTCTGAAGTGATTGTTGTTATGTTCTTTCCATAGGCTCCAAGCTGCCACTAAGAAGATCTCCATGGTCATTTTCTTCCGACGCCTTAATTTCATGTGCTCAATGAGTTGAAGTCGATTCAGACGGTCACTCCATGTGATGTTCAGAAGTTGCCAGCATTCTTTACTAAAGGTACAGTGGAAGAAGCTACCAAAGTAAGAAAACACTCCTTGCAGAGTTGGAAGAACCAACCAGAGACCAACTTTGTGAGCTGCCAAAGTAAGTGAATTCAATTGTTTCCCCACATATTGTTCCTCATATAGAACATTATTACATTCAAGTTGCCAGTCAACCCTCGAGTGTAAAAAATTATCTGGTCCAGCCTCTCCCGCGTGAGTAGGAAGCCACAAGCACGCATCGCACATGTGTGTCCCCAATAAGCTTGTCAGGATTTCCTCCCTGATCCCACCCTACCATGACGTCGGTACCCGCCCCGCCTGAGTTGATTGTCCAATCGCCCAAGAGCGCGCGCTAGTTGGCACCTTTCTCCTCGTAGCATCCACACATCCCGTCGCTCGCTACTAGGGCCTGCCTCTCACCACCACTCATCCTCCAGTCAAGACTGCACCACTGGTGCTCATCCTCGCCGATCTCAAAGCTTCCCGACCCGCGGGTTATGTACTTATAGCCGATGATGACTTCCACCTCCACATATGTTGCACCACCTTCCATCTGTCTCCAAGCTCGACGCTAACCATCGACTCTACTGCCCGGCCCTTCCGCTAGGCCTCTACTCTGTCGCACCTCTGTAGCCACCCCCACTCCGGTGAGGGCATACCTCCTGTGTGTAGTATATAGTATTATCTACATGGCCATGGTTTATGTGGTATGTGATAAATTGATTCTATTTCCAAGAATCTCTACGTGCCACGTGATTAATTAGAAAATGATCATCCTTTAATCTGTGACGAAGTACTTGTATGTTGTATGTGATAAATTGATCTTATGGTGACCTGATGGTGAGCATTTTGTTCAGTGATATAAATTAGACACTGATTTTTTTGGTTTGGTGATATAAAGTAGACAATGAGCATTGTTTGGTGACACAAACTAGACGATGAGCATTTTGGTGTGATACTTGTAGACGTGGTAGCTCTATGTGCTAATTGAAAAATTCCTTTTTTGGCACACATGATAGCTGAGAAAAACAAAATCGGGGAAAGTAGTTTGTGATCCTATCCCTGATGCATTTTTTTCTGGATATTGTATCAGAGCAATTCGAACGGTAATAATTCGTACATGCATTCTTTTACACTAATAGTGTTTTGTGTTTGCACATACGTACTGATCTTCATTGTATTTTTTTTATTATCATTATAGAAAATCTATCTTGTAGACTATGTATATCAAACAAAGTCAGGTATCTAGCACCATATAAGGCCCATCGTGCCGTATACCTGATTTCCGACGAGTACCTCCCCAGGGGAGAAATAAGACTTTTAACCATCAACATTCATCGCTATGAAATATCGTTGAAAGGATTTTTAGTGTTCTCAATAAAATGACGAATCCTCTTTGGCATAACATGATACAAAGTCGAGATGCAAAAGATGATAGCTATTACATGCACGTGTCTCACGACTACGTCCATGACAGTAAATTATATCCTGAGCACTTTAGGCCCATTTTTTTGCCAGAATCTGAGGATTCTCTCAGAATCCGACCCCTACCTAGCTTTTTCCAGAATTTTCGAGCCTAATTTGTTTTACAATCCTAGTTTGACAAAAAAACTGGATTGTAAAATAAATGGGGCTCAAAGTTTCTGGGAGAATCTAGGTAGGGGTCGGATTCTGAGAGAATCCCCAGATTCTGGCAGAAGAACTATGCCTTAACATGGCTGAGCACGGCTCCTATGTTCATGAGGAGAGTACTTCTCGTGTCGGTGCACTCATAGATGAAACTAATATGAGTGCAATACATGATGCTAATGATTTAAGCGTTTTTTCTTGATGATTAATTTTTATTCTGGCTGCTTTTGTTGGGAGAACCTTGCTGTTATCACACTTAGCATTTCTTGATATTCATTTTTTTTCTTCCTTGCTCACATGCATGCCAAACACATCAAAAAATTACATAGTGTTCCTACAAGATAACATGATAGTATTTACATGCAATTTTCCTATAATTATTTTCACAAAAGTTTCTGTGAGGCATTTTAGAGAAGCTATTTCGGCTACTCGCAAAAGAAAAGAGAAGCTATTTCTGCAGGAAAGAAAACTACCTCAAACCAACTTCCAAGGAAAAAAAACTTGAGCTGATAGGTGGGCTCGCACGCATTACAAGGGCAACTCCAACAGACGACCCCGTCCAGTCCGTGTATGTCCGTTTGGGTCCAAACCGACAGATGACACAACCCAATGCACGTCTGCATCCGCATTTTCTATCTGTTTGGAGTCTGACCTGCCCCATTTCTGGCGCAAAGCTATGCCTGCTTTGCGTCCACATAGACGACGAACGGACGCCCATGCGCCCGCTCTGTGTCCGCCTCGGGCCCGCGTGGCAGCCGCCAACCTACCTCCCACCGTCCACATTTATGGCGCACGCGCGTGCGGACCCACCTAGCAGCCATCCCGGCCAAGCGGGCGCCGTCCTTTTTAATGCGGAAGTCGTGAACCGGTGGGAGTTCACACTTCCACTCCCAGCGATGCATGCCTCCTCGAGCCCCGACAATCAAACCCTAGCCCGCCGCTCATCCACCTCCCCGCCGGCGACAATGGTTGGCCGCTGGTTCCCCAGCCACAAGACAATGCACAACCACGAGGTCGAGTCGTCGTCCGGCCGCCATCACTGTTCCACCACTCTGCCTCTACCTCCATCTCCACCTCCACACGCATTCCATTCGGACGGCGTCGCACCACGTCAGCGGTCGTACGTAAAGGCAGAGATTTGCAAGAGGTACTAGGAGATGCACACGCCGCTGCTATGGAGCGACGTGGCCCTCCCTAACAATTGGCACCTCTCCATAGATTGGGTGCCCATTCTCCCGGTCCCGGTGAGCGCCCGCGCCCGCTGGGAGGAGATCAATCGACACTGCGCCCGCCTGCCGCCGGACCTCATCGATGACTGGAGGTACGCCATCGACTGCCCTTTCTAGGATACATGGCTCCGCGATGAGCACGACATCCGCCGTTAATCTTTCTTTGTCGGCCGTTCTCCGAGCCCGCCGCGACAACACTCTGACCGCCGCGACAACACTCTGACCGCCGCGCGCGCTCCCAGGCCACCCAACCTCGCGGGCGCAGGCTGGTTCGCGGTCTCACTCCTACGTCGTCGCCATCTCCGTCCCCGCCACCGCCCGTGCCAATGACGACCGAGGAGGAGGAGGACCTCATGAGGTAGGTGATGAAGGACTCCCAACACACCCACTACGAGCGCCAATGGTAGGGTATCGAGGAGATGATGGCCCTGTCAGCGGCCGACAACATCGTCTTCCCAAAGCTCGACGCCTACGTCAAGGAGGAGGCCATGGAGGACGTCCGCGCAGAGGCGCCGAGGGAGGAGGAGCCGACGGGATGGAACCCGGCCTTGGTCGGGCAATCCTGGACATGGACGAAGACCGTGTCGTGCATGCCTGAGGTGGACGCCGGCCCGTGTTCATCTTCCCCGTCACGGGAAGAGGTTGTGCAGGCGCCACAACAGATGCCTCCCGCCTGGCAGGGGCCGCCAACCCACATTTGGCAGCCACCTCCATACGTCGACCTCACCGGCGGCGCGACGACGAGTAGGACGACGACTACGGAAGACGATGGCGGCATCGGCGGCGACAATCCTCATATAGTTTTTTTAATGCTTAAGTTTATGTTTTGATGTGTTGAACTTGACTACTGTGGACGTTTAATTGTTTTTATATTATTTACAATGTTTATTTGGGTATTTTTTTTTGTTAAATTTGAAGTCTAAATAATAGGACAGTTTGGCATGTAGCGGGCTGGTTGGGCGCACCGAGGGTCGCACGACGGTAAACGAACAGACGTGTACCTTTGCCACCTAAGATAGACGAAATCCGGACGAAATGGATGTCCGGATCGTGCGTTGGAGTTGCCCTGACCCACGATCAGTGAGTGCACGATCCGACGGCTCGCAGTGCGGCCGACGCAGCGCTTCAATCAGTCGGCTGGATCTGGGTCGAAACGTTTTCCGACCAGACACAAATTTCTCAGCGCCCAAACCCTAGCTAGCCCCTCCCACCCACCCTCCCTCGATCCAAATGGACGGCGGCGACGGCGACGGTAGCCTCCGCTTCGACTTCGAGGAAGACATCGACGCCTTCAGCTTTGGATCCGGCTCCGCGTCCTCCAAAGCCCCCATCCTCGCCGTGGGAGGGCCGTCCCGTGGCCGCGGCCACGGAAGCATCGAAATGGACGGCGACGAGGACAGCCTCCGCTTCGACTTCGAGGACGGCCTCGACGCGGCCGGCGCTGGTACCGAATCCTCGGCCTGGCCCTTCGAAGCCCCCATCCCCGCCGCTGGAGGGCCGTCCCATGGCCCTGGCAGCGGCAGCATCCAAATGGACGGCGACGAGGGTAGCCTCCGCTTCGACATCGAGGACTACCTCGACTCCGTCGGCGCTGGATCCGGCTCCGACGAGGAGATCCCGGAGTGCATAATGTGAGGAATATCTCCATCTCAAATCACTTTTATTTTAGTCCTGCGAAGTTTTTTTTTGACACTCCTGCGAAGTTTACAGATGCTGAGAGATAGGGAGAGAAACACACAGAGAGAGAGAGGCAGGGAGGGAGGGAGCTCCAGCCTCCGCACTACCTCCCCTCCACGGCTCCACCCCTGCCACGATCCCCTCCTCCTGCGACCCCTTTTCCCTTTCTCCGGCCACCCCACTTTCCCCTCCTCGCGCCACCCCCTTTCCCCTCCTTCCTCCACCCCCTTTCCCCTCCAGATCGGCTACAGAGTTAGGTTATGTCTATGAAGTTGTGATTTAATTAGCAATCATACAAAGTTAGGTTGTGTCTATGGTGTCGCCACACCATACGGAATAAGCGTTATAATGTTATATGAAGGTGGTCGGTCGCCATAAAACGCGTTACGCCATAAAAACATTGGTGTTTATGTATTTGCAGTGAACCCGCAACGGACACCGTATCCGAAACGGATACTGCTCCAATATGTCCTGGATATGTATCCCCTGAGTATCAGGGAATAGATGATTTAAAACAATGCCGATACTTCATGGATACTTGGCCAGTGCGTTTCGGATATGTAGCGGTACAACCCTAGTCCCCTGACGCCTCATATTTTCCCTCCTTGCTGCTTTCCTCCCGAGCTCCACAGCAAGCGGCGTCTGCTCACCCAGCGACGGCAGACCGGCGGTAAGCAGACACCGAGCTGCTCCTCTTCTCCTTTCTCTTCTTTTGATCTCATCTCCTCTTATACTCTCCTGCAGATGGCTCCTCCTGCTGAACCTACCAACCTAAGGGCACCATTGTGGAGCCATGTTACAGTGTTAGTAGTGTTCTGATCCTCTCCTATGGACTTCGACCTACCAGCTCAGTATTTTGGTGAATTAAAAAGAAAAGTAAAACTTTTCCAAAATGGCGAATTCACGTATCTGCATCGGTCCGATACTGATACACGTATCCGTATCTGTGCATTCTAGGTGCCTATACTGTATGAATTTCTGGAGTAACCAACTATGATGGATTTAACAATTATCACATAATAGAACATAATTGGTAGGTTTTAATTTAGCTGATTCAGTCTGTTAATTTTTGGCGCCTTCAATTAAACTGGTTTTCGTATTGTTTAATTAGTGATTGATGGAATCTTTAACTTCTGTGACGATTCATATTGTTACTCAAAGTTCTGTCTCCTGTGCTACCCACTACTCCCTCCGTTCCTAAATATTTGTCTTTGTAGAGATTTCAACAAGTGACTACATACGGAGCAAAATAAGTGAATCTACACTCTAAAATATGTCTACATACATTCGTATGTGGTACTCCATTTAAAATGTCTAGAAAGACATATTTAGGAACGGAGGGAGTAGATCATATATACTGTTTGACTTGGCATTTAAGCCCATTTCAATCTTCAGTGTAGCTGTTGTATAGAGTGCTGTCTAAACTTTAACATAAACTGTCTTCCTTCCAATCTGAATTGCAGGTTTAGTGTGGGCTTTTGCCTTAATGGACCTAATTGCAAGTGCATGCATGTTAAGCTACCTGGGCCGCCTCCTGTTCAAGAAGTCCTCCAGAAGTTTCAACAGATGAATGCCTATGACTATGGTTCATCAAGCACAACTTATCAGCCTAGAGACAATAACTGTAAGCAGAAGGCGAAACCTCAAGTCCAGCATGCGTCAGTGCTGGAGAATCAAAATTTAGCTGTAAATGCTACTCTTGTAGCGCAACAACCTGCTGCTCAGCATGTGCAGACAGCAAATCCACCACCACACCTACAGCAGCAGCAAAATGCTCAGGTTCAAGGTGTCCATAATGGTTCATCTATCCAAAAGCTACCACAACTGCAAGCCCACTTCCACAAGGGCAATCAAGGTGGGAGCTTCTAGACAGTTTTGTGAAGCTTTCAACGCATATTATATGAAAACTATAAACATAGCCGTATTACCTGTATCGGTCTTCAGGGACAATGAGTTCCTTGACTTGTTGTTATTCCTTATGCTTCCCGTCTTCTTGATAGAATGATGGGCTTACTTTTCAGAACTTGTTATGCAGTGTTCTTAACTGTCCTTTAGCAAGAGTCATAATTTGCTATTGTATTATGCTAGAAAAAACTAATTTTCTTTGAATAATTAGACAAATTAATCTATGGCTAAGCAATCAAGATGATTCCTATACAACTAACATTATTGATTAGATGTACGTGTTCCTTGCATAAAATGGTTTGGCGAGTAGAACATGAAATTGTGTCACTTGGCTATTTACCTCTTTGAAGCTATGCCAATGGAATCTTGTGAGCACACTAAAGCAATATATGAGTTTTGGAATTATGCTCATAGCATTCTTTGAGCACATTAATACACAAATTTATTGCCTAGATACTTGTAACATTTGTATCTTCTAGAGACCACATAGGAAGTGATTTCCATGTTATTTTATGGCATAATCTGAAGCCAAAAGTGTTGTTGTAGTCTTTGTCCTTAGTAATAATCTAGTGGACAGAGGGCTGAGAAGATCCGTCTTGTTGACTTGTCAAGACAATGTTAATGATCTCTCTTGCATTCCAAAATTTCATTATTTCTGGTCCATGCACATGCTTCCTTTTACAAAAAAATAAAAATAAATGTTGAAGTGGTTCTAAGTTCTAACGATTTTATGTTAACATGTTAAAAAAATAGGTACTCGTTTATTAAATGTTGCAACCAGGAGAATCTGGATTTTGGTTCAATGGGGTGTTTGTGCCCCTCAAAAAGGATTAATGAGGTTGAACTTGACGAAGTGTGTCCATGGACAGTGTCATTTCAATATTCTCCATCTCTAGAACTCATCATTTCCAGGTAAATCATACATTCCTCTTAGGCTCTCAGCTAGCAATAGCTAATACAATTACACATACACCTCTGTTACACAATATATGCTATAATTTACTTTTAGGGGAAACTATTTATTGTCTCCTATATATGGTTGTAGATTAATTGTAGTATTTATTGCTGTTGAGAATAGAGCACGAAATTAACTTATTCTAGTTATTAAGGGAGTTAATTAATGGTACAGGTGGATTGGTAATCATGAGTTGTTTCTTTCTTCTTTTGACGTAATCATGACTTCATCTCATTTATACCTTTTGGTATTTTTTCTTTGTCATTTAGCTCTAAGCACACGGAACATGGATTTAATGGCCTAGCTTTTAACATAGGTTGGCCCAAACTCAAACGTCAGTATTAAAAAAAAACGGACATTAAGTGGAAGAAAATATTGCCTCCAAAACAAGTGACAAGTATATATATATATATACCAACGCGACAAACTTCTAACCTACATATATTTTGGACGAAGGTGGCAATCTAGTATAATATCATTTGTTTTGCAACAGAGTATTTGAAAAGTAAAATAGTGCTATTCTGTTGGATATATCAAATTATAGCTGAACACACTTTCTTTGCAGAACTTCTAGAACTGGTGGTGGAATTTAGAAATATGCTCACAGAAGCCCATTGTGGTCAGAACTTCTCTCCAGTGGCTTAGGTACATCACAATTTTTAAAATCTTGTCCATACTTTCTTTATGGTTTATCCATACTTATTTTATTTTGTCATCATTTCACATTATATCTTTCCAGTGTCGGATAGTACTACTCTTTCTCACTGATGGAATATAGCATCTCATAGCAGATTACATGACATAAGCTTGTGTATTCACACCATACTGCACTGCATGCTAATATTTGTTGATTCCACCGAGTTTCTCCTTGCATAATATTTAACAACAGATCTTATGCTATAGATTTTCCACTAATTTATGCTTTAAGGGGAAATATTTATGTCTTCTAAGGGGACTAAAGGCTTTTGTTGTTGTTGTTGTTGTTGTTGTTGATCGTAGAGCATGTAAATAGCTTCTTAGTTTAGTTATTTATAAGGAAGTTAGTTGATGGTAGAGATGCTCTGGTAATCATGAGTCATTTTTCTCTTTTTTAATGGTATCATGACTTAATGAACCATTCATTATTATGTTTTATTTATCTTCTATTGTACGTCCAGTTTGGTACATTTTTGTCATTTAGCTACAAGCTATGGGATAAAAAGCATTTAATGACTTAGTTTTTAAAAAGAGATTGACTCAGTAGTATGCCCAACTCACATCAACACCCAAAGAATGTTAATAGGAGTATTTAGTGGAAAATATTGCCGCCAAAACTATAGTAACAAACAAGTATGTAACGCAACATATATTCTGCTTTGATGGTTGTAATTTGGTAATAATATAATTTGTTTTGTAATACAGTAGTCTAAAAGTAAAATTATGCTATTCAGTTGGATACTAAATTATTGTTACATTTGCCTTTTTGCAAGGGCTCTTGAAAGGTTACTTCTAAGTTTGGTGGCTACACTGGTGGTTGGATTTGGAAATTTACTTAAAAAGTTCATTATGGTTAGAATTTCTCTCCATTGGCTCAAGGTACAACAAATTATGGAAATCCACCCGCCCGAGGAACTGGCTGCCGGTGCCCCACATCGAAGCATGCCTGCCGCGCCACGTGTCTCGCTCGTCAGCCGCCAACCCACCCTAGCCGCCACCGTCCCAGAGCGAAGCATCCGCGCCCCGTCACCTATCTTCCTCACTAGCTGTTGGCCTCCATTGCGGTCTTGGCGATGATCCCGCTGTTGTTTCCAGGAGCTGGCTGTCAGTGCCCCTACTTGCCGATTTTGAACGGCGCCTCTGCCGCTGCTTGGTGGGTCGGTTCTTGCTCTGTTCCATGCTTGTCGACATCATGTGATTTTGCTTGGTTCCCTGATGAGTAACAATAGATGAGGAACATGAAAATATAATCATATGTCAAATATGTTTGACTACTTTTAGATACTTCTGTTGTGTTCTAGTATTTCTTTTCTTTTCTTTATCCTACCTACTGTTTTCTAGAGTCTTCTAGTTGTGAGTAGCTATGAGTAGAATGGTGAACCTTAAATAATGTTTCTAGAGTATTCCGTTATAAGTAGAAGTATGTGAAGGCTTCGCAAAGCCCTATAAATAGAGGTCCTCACCTCTACTTTGTACCCAGACTATGTACCCCTACCTATAATAGAACTTGTTGTTCTTATCTAAGATCTTGGAGTAGATCTTGTGCCCTAGGAGTTCTGGATTGAACTCTTGCTGCCCTATCAGCCTACATTTACCTCTAGAGCGGTATCTAGTGCAGAACGTTGAAGCTGTTCCTTCAACACTTGTGTTGTACACATTATAGCAGCAAGGTGGAGTTGCTCCTCCACAACCTTTGTGCTGCTCGAGGTGGTATCAGAGCCTCGTTGACCCATACTAGTTCTTGCTGTCCTCTTCGAGAGCAAGCTGCAGCAAGCAATGGAGCAATTGAAGAAGAGGATGGATGTTGCAGAACAACAAATCAAAGAGCTGCGTGAAGATCTTAATCGTAGATTTGATCAGCTGGTTGAGATGATAAGGAAGGGTGTTCCCCCTGCTACCAATGAAGGAGATTCATCTAAAGAAGATGTTCATCAAAGGAGAGGTGATCTTGGAGCAAGACCGCCACAACAACGTGTTGTTCAACGTGCTTCAAGAAGGCCAATTTATGTTGAAACTTCTGGAGGTGAAGAATATGATGAAGCCCTTGAAGAAGCTGATCTCTATGCATATCGGGGAGTACCCAACCCTACATATGCAAGGGATACATACAAGGTGAAAGCTGAGATCCCAACTTTTAATGGAAATGTTGATATTGAAGGGTGCCTAGATTGGTTATATGAAGTGGAGACATTCTTTGAGGTCATGGAGGTTTCGGAAGATCGTAGAGTTCCTTTGGTCGCATACAAGCTGAAAGGAGGAGCCGGTGCATGGTGGCATCGCGCTCAAGAAGAGCGCAGGCTGAGAGGAGAACCTCGTGTGAGAACTTGGCGGCAAATGAAAAGTCTCTTGAAAGGGAGATTTTTGCCCGTTGATTATGACCAGATCCTATTTATCCAATTTCAAAATTGTGCTCAAGGAAGTAGGACTGTTTCAGATTACACGGAGGAGTTTCTAAGGCTACAAGTGAGGTGCAACCTTGCTGAAACTGAAGATCAACAAGTTGCAAGGTACATCAATGGTCTCAATGATGCTATTCAAGATCGATTGATGATGCAACAAATCTGGTCCGCTGATCAAGCACAAGCTCTAGCCTTAAAGGCCGAGAGGTTTGTGAGGACAAGAAAGGCAACTAAGGCTCCATATCCTCCATATCCTTATACCAAAGGCTCGTCTAGGAGTCACCCTAATAGAGTGGAAGGAAAGACCGCTCCACCTAAGGCAAAACGACCCATCCAGAAGCAAACTAGAGGCAAGGGTAAGTCCAATGAAGGCCCAAAATGCTATAAATGTGGCGAAGAGGGACACATATCCAGCGGCTGCCCACTAAGGAAATTTGTTAACACAACTATCCTTGATGGTGAAGACGATGAGGAAGAATACGAATCTGAAGATGTAGAGGGGCAAGAGGTTTGTCAAGAAGAAGGTGAAGAGGTGGTATGTGTGATCCAGCGTCTCCTATGTTCCACACCACAACCTGACAACACACAACGGAAGAAAATATTTGAGAGCAAATGCACGGTGAATGGCAAGGTATGCAAATTAGTGATTGATAGTTGCAGTTGTGAGAATCTTATCTCCCAGAAGTTGGTGAACCATTTAAAGCTTGATATTCATGATCATCCAAACCCCTACACTATTGGGTGGATCAAGAAAGGAGTGAATATGAGGATCACCAAACAATGCAACCTGCCACTTCCTTTGGGCAAGCATTATCGCTCAAATGTGTTGTGTGATGTGGTTGACATGGATGTCAGCCATGTTCTTCTTGGGAGACCTTGGCAATTTGATGTGGATACTACACACAAGGGCAAGGAAAATTCTTACTCTTTCATTTGGAACAAGAGAAAGATCATTATTTTACCAAACAAAACCGAAGGTAATACCTCTGAGGAGGGGAAAACTATGTTAACTATCTCCCATACCTCTCATGAGTTTATGGAAGACTTGAAGGAGGCAGATTTGTGTGCTGCACTTGTTGTAAAAGGAGAAGAGCACCTGACTGTCGAAATTCCAGCAAAGGTACGTGGTTTATTGGCAGAATTTCAGAACATACTTGGGGAGCCACATGGCTTGCCACCGATGAGAGGAATTCAACATAGTATTGACTTAATTCCGGGAGCAAGTCTTCCTAATCTTCCACACTATCGAATGAGCCCAAAGGAGCATGATATATTGAAGGAGAAAGTGGAGGAATTGTTGCAGAAGGGGCACATTCGAGAAAGTATTAGCCCATGTGCTGTACCAGCCCTACTCGCGCCAAAGAAAGATGGATCTTGGCGCATGTGTACGGACAGTAGAGCCGTTAACAAGATCACCATAAGGTATAGATTCCCTATTCCCCGTCTGGATGATATGTTGGATCAACTTAGTGGAGCAAGAGTGTTCACAAAGCTAGATTTAAGAAGTGGATATCATCAAATCCGTATAAGACCTGGGGATGAATGGAAGACCGCCTTCAAGACAAAGGAAGGGTTGTTTGAATGGCTAGTCATGCCATTTGGACTCTCAAATGCACCAAGTACCTTTATGCACTTAATAAATCAAGTCCTTAGACCCTTCTTATCCCACTTTGTTGTGGTCTATTTCGATGACATCTTGATCTATAGCAAGGATGAGGATGAACACTTTGATCACATTCGGAAGGTGTTAGAAGTACTAAGGGAAAATGAGCTCTACGTCAACTTGAAGAAATGTGTTTTCCTGCAAACTCAACTTCTTTTCCTAGGATTCGTCATAACATGTGACGGCATTCGTGTTGATGATTCTAAGGTTGAAGCAATCCGAGAATGGCCAACTCCTAAGACCATTTCTGAGGTAAGAAGCTTTCATGGCCTTGCAACTTTCTATAGTCGATTTGTTAAGAATTTCAGCACTATCATGGCACCAATTACCGAGTGTTTGAAGAAAGGAAAGTTCCAATGGGCAGAAGCAGCTGAAGCTAGCTTCAATGAGATTAAACAAAAGCTATCACAAGCTCCTGTCTTGGTACTACCTGATTTCAACAATACTTTTGAGTTGGAGTGTGATGCAAGTGGAGTAGGCATTGGAGCTGTCCTATCTCAAGAAAGGAAGCCCATTGCTTTCTTTAGTGAGAAGTTAAGTGAAGCTAGACAGAAATGGAGTACCTATCAGCAAGAATTATACGCCGTTTTCAGAGCGTTGAAAACTTGGGAAGTCTATTTGCTGCCTAAAGAATTCATTATTTATAGCGACCATCAATCCTTGAAGTATTTTAGAAATCAAAAGCATGTTGACCGCATGCTAGCAAGATGGGCAACATATCTGGAGAGGTTTAACTATCTCATCGTGCATAAATCTGGAATAACTAATAGAGTGGCCGATGCTTTGAGTCGTCGTGCATGCCTCTTGACTTCTTTTGAAGCTGAACTTCCGGGCATGGATCAAATAAAGGAGTTGTATGAGGGTGACGAAGACTTTGGCCATGTTTTGGTAAAGCACGCAAGGGGCCAACCATTAGGCGATGACTATTTGATGCAAGATGGATATCTCTTCAAAAATGATTGTTTGTGCATTCCAAGAAGTTCTCTACGTGACAAGTTGGTTAAAGAGCTCCATTCAAGTGATCTTAGTGGCCATGTTGGACGGGACAAGACTATCGCTAGCCTGGAAGCTCGCTACTTTTGGCCACAACTAAAAAGAGATGCTGGAAAGTTTGTTCAGCGATGCCCAATATGTCAAACCTGCAAAGGCCAAGTCTAGAACACAGGGTTATACATGCCTTTGCCTGTTCCTGTCGCTCCATGGGAGGACATCTCTATGGACTTTGTCTTGGGCTTGCCAAGAACAAGGCGAGGAAGTGATGCTCTATTTGTGGTCGTGGATAGATTCTCTAAGATGGCTCATTTCATCCCATGCTGCAAAACAACGGATGCTCATCATGTGGCAAACCTATTCTTTCGACAAGTGGTCAGACTTCATGGAGTATCAAGGTCCATCGTCTCAGACCGTGATAGCAAGTTTCTTGCGGCATTTTGGCTCACTTTGTGGAAGCAATTCAACACTGAGTTGAAATTTTCTAGCACTGCTCATCCACAAACAGATGGACAAACGAAAGTGGTGAACAAGTTTTGGGGTAATCTGATCCGTTGCATTTGTGGAGAAAGAAAGGGACAATGGGATTTGGCTTTATCTCTTGCAGAATTCTCCTACAATAACTCCAAGCATAGATCCACGGGAAGGAGCCCTTTTTCCATTGTCTACACTAAAGTTCCATCACATGTGGTGGACCTGGTGAAGCTACCATCAAGGGGAAAACTCAAAATCAGCATTGTCCTTTGCTAATAATTACACCGAGTTATTTGAAGAGATTCGCGGTGCTTTGGAAGCACAAAATCAGAAATATAAACAACTTGCTGATTGCAAAAGGAGGCCAAAATCATTCCAAGCCGGTGATGAGGTGATGGTCTACCTCCGAAAAGAGAGGCTGCCTTTAGGTGTTAAAGGGAAACTTAGGCAGCGAAGGTATGGGCCCTTCTCTATCGTGAGGAAGATAAATGATAATGCTTATGTGATAGATCGTCCAAGTGACATGGGTATCTCCAACACTTTCAATGTTGCGGACTTGACTCTCTACCATCCAGAAGAAGCGCTCTATGAAGATAACTCGAGGGCGAGTTCCAAACAACCAGGGGAGAATGATGAGGAACAATAGATGAGGAACATGAAAATATAATCATATGTCAAATCTGTTTGGCTACTTCTAGATACTTCTGTTGTGGTCTAGTATTTCTTTTCTTTTTTTTATCCTACCTACTGTTTTCTAGAGTCTTCTAGTTGTGAGTAGCTATGAGTAGAATGGTGAACCTTAAATAATGTTTCTAGAGTATTCCAGCCATAAGTGGAAGTATGTGAAGGCTTCCCAAAGCCCTATAAATAGAGGTCCTCACCTCTACTTTGTACCCAGACTATGTACCCCTACCTATAATAGAACTTGTTGTTCTTATCTAAGATCTTGGAGTAGATCTTGTGCCCTAGGAGTTTTGGATTGAACTCTTGCTGCCCTATCAGCCTACATTCGCCTCTAGAGCGATATCTAGCGCAGCACGTTGAAGCTGTTCCTTCAACACTTGTGTTGTACACATTGTAGCAGCAAGGTGGAGTTGCTCCTCCACAACCTTTGTGCTGCTTCATTCCCTTTGAGCATTGTAAAAAGAAGGCAATTTCTTTGTCACCGGGCTTCCTTTCCATCCCTTGCCACCCGTTGATTTTTGACGGTGTTAACTGCACTGACTTCATTTCCCACATAGGCATTCATTTGCTTGGTCTGCGTCTCTGGGCATACTCTGGCGAGATTTCTTATCTGTTGTGCCCTGTTGCTCCCGTGGAATCTTCACCACTCCCTATGACTGTTGTTGATATGGTTGTCGCTCATGCTGCTAAGGTTGCTGATGATGTTGCATGCTGCCTAAGATCAAAATGTCAACTATCAAGGACTTGACTAGGCAGCGGTGCCGCACATAGGTCCTACCATGCGGTGGCTGCTACACGCACCAACCACGACCCTTAAATGCGAGCACATGGCGAAGACAGAAGAGGGTGGTAGCCGGTAGGGCCGTAGGCTGGTGCGCACATGCATCCTAATTCCGATCCCAAACACTAACGGGTCACAACTAGCCCACCTCTCCTGCTGCTTTCATCCCTATCATGTGCTTCTTCTCCCAAAAAAACACTAGTCCTGAAATCCACACCAGATATAGGCGCTGTACAATTGCCCCGAGAAAACGCCAAGGAGAGACAAAAAAAAGGACACAAAAGTCTCTGGTCGAGTAAAACAAGATCTAATATTCAGGCAATGCATGATTCAACAGTGGATGTATTAAGTCTAGTTGCCAGTTTGGTTTCATGCTTGGGAGGTCGACCATGGAAGCCATATTCTTGGTACGACAACTAATGGAGAGATACAGGGAGCAAAAGAAGGACTTGCATATGGTGTTCATTGACTTGGAGAAGGCCTATGATAAGATATCGTGGAATGTCATGTGGTGGGCCTTGGAGAAACACAAAGTCCCAGCAAAGTACATTACCCTCATCAAGGACATGTATGATAATGTTGTGAAAAGTGTTCGAACAAGTGATGTCGACGCTGATGACTTCCCGAATAAGATAGGACCGCATCAGGGGTCAGCTTTGAGCCCTTATCTTTTTGCCTTTGCTATGGATGAGGTCACAAGGGATATACAAGGAGATGTCCCATGGTGTATGCTCTTTGCGGATGATGTGGTGCTAGTTGATGATAGTCGGACGGGGGTAAATAGGAAGTTAGAGTTATGGAGACAAACCTTAGAATCGAAAGGGTTTAGGCTTAGTAGAACTAAAACTGAGTACATGATGTGCGGTTTTAGTACTACTAGGTGCGAGGAGGTTAGCCTTGATGGGTAGGTGGTGCCTCAGAAGGACACCTTTTGATATTTGGGGTCAATGCCGCAGGAGGATGGGAGTATTGATGAAGATGTGAGCCATTGAAAGCTGGATGGATGAAGTGGCGCCAAGCTTCTGGCATTCTCTGTGACAAGAGAGTGCCACAAAAGCTAAAAGGCAAGTTCTACAGGGCGGCGGTTCGACCCGCAATGTTGTATGGCGCTGAGTGTTGGCCGACTAAAAGGCGACATGTTCAACGGTTAGGTGTGGCGGAGATGCGTATGTTGAGATGGATGTGCGGCCACACGAGGAAGGATCGAGTCTGGAATGATGATATACGAGATAGAGTTGGGGTGGCACCAATTGAAGAGAATCTTGTCCAACATCGTCTGAGATGGTTTGGGCATATTCAGCGCAGGCCTCCAGAAGCTCCAATGCATGGCGGACGGCTAAAGCGGGCGCAGAATGTCAAGAGAGGTCGGGGTAGACCGAATTTGACATGGTAGGAGTTCGTTAAGAGAGACCCGAAGGGTTGGAGTATCACCAAAGAATTAGCTATGGACAGGGGTGCATGGAAGCTTGCTATCCATGTGTTAGAGCCAAGTTGGTCGCGAGATCTTATGGGTTTCACCTTTAGCCTACCCCAACTTGTTTGGGACTAAAGGCTTTGTTGTTGTTGTTGTTGCCAAATTAGTAGTATTAATTTGTCAAATTAATTGTGCGAAAAATTACGGAGATGGGATCTGCTGTACATGCCTATTTCCCTTGGTTACCATAATAGCTTCATCAGTTTCCAAATTAATTGCCTCAAGTTGCCAAAGATGGATTTGCTATACTCACCTACACCTAGTTTCCAAATTAGTTGTCTCTAATTGGTAGATTTGCTGTATCAGTTTCCAAATTAATTGTCTCAAGTTGTCGAAGATGGATTTGATGTACTCACCTACATCTAGTTTCCAGATTAGTTAACTCTAACTGCCAGATTGGTTGTACTAATTTCCAAATTAATTGTGTAAGTTACCAAAAATGAATTTGTTGTACACGTAATTTCTAGATTAGTTGTCTCTACTTTCCAGATTTGGTGTATCAATTGCCATACTGGTTGCCGACCTTGCCATTCTTGTGCCCGTGCCTTCCCCTTGTCGAAAATCCCTAGCGTTCGCATACATGTGACTGAGAGATCCCGTGGCACCTCCTAGAGTCCTAGGCCCCATTCTATCCCCTCGTCGTCTAGCTAGCGGGTGATTCAGATCACCCCATGAAGTCTGTAAAAAAAACACCGAAAAAACAGTGATGCAAAACAGAGAGAAAGGAGCGTGGATGCAGGTGCGCTCATCGGAAGCCGAGGCGTGCTCGCATCAGAGCAGGCGCGCGACAAGGAGCGGCACGAGCTACCTCTGGTATGGAGGAGCTATCTTGCTGAAGAAATAAAGGGATAGAGGAGAGGGGGGGGGGGGATAGAAGAGCGGCAGAGAAGACAATGCCAGATACTAAGCATCCTGTGGGCTTGATGTGTGTGCTACTTCTGTTTCGTTGAACCATGTGTTGCGCATGCATGGATCTCAGCGCCCCGCCGCACGAGAGGGTAAGGATGCGCACGCCCCTCGTTAGATTTTCCCAACTATGAAAAATATTCGAACTCTTGCCGTGATCAGTGATCAATTGACTGCCTAGTCTTAGTGGAGGCTGTGGACTCTTACTGCCACCACCTAACTGCCTACACTCAGTGGCTTGATGGTGATGCTCTTGCTCGTGTTGTGTCCGTCTTCGTCGCGAATGTCTCGCCTTAGATTTCTTATGAGATCGTGGGACTCTTTCGGCCTTCATCATATGGACTCACCTTCGTCAGCGGTACCAACAGTCTGGTGATGCCATTTACCAGTCCGCAGGGGCAAAACTTCAGCAGGATGATGTCGCTGTTGATGAGTTCTACGCTTAGAGTTCTGCTATTCAGCGCCAGTTGGGTTATCTTTGCATTGTTTGTTGTCACACATGCTTTTGTTGTGTGGTTGTTTGTGTTGACCTGGAGTTCCAACAAATTTCTGAGTTCTTGATGTGGCTCTGCAAGGAGTTTGAGCCACGACATGCCCAACTCTTTGTGAGTGTGCTCCATGTCTCTCTTCTGAAGGCACTCACATAGATACACGTAGAGACTCATCTGCATGGTGCTGGTTTAATAGAGCTTCCTCTAGTGCTACACTGAATACTACTAGCTACTTACCCATGTGTTGCAACTGGGCATACATGTTATACTGGTTCACAATCATGTTCGACATATACCTTAGGGCATGTACAATGGTTGATAAGATAGTCTTATCTTAAATTTTGCATGTAATTTAGGGATGACAAAAAACATGTCTACAATGGGTCATCTCTTAGCCTTATCTTCAATAACTAGCTATTCCTAAAAATGTGGTGAGACATATTGTGCTAAGAGATCATCTCTTGTCTTCTCTTAAATAAGAGAAGGCAAGTCTTTTCTTACGATTTCTCTCTCCTCCACCTCATCATTTATCCTACGTGGCATTGCTAAGATAGAACCATTGTACATGCCCTTATGCCCATCATATTCTAGATTTTTGTAAGATTTGATTTGATTTGAGTATGGGTAGGGGATGGTAAGGAAAGATTTGATTTAGTCGGGGTGTTATTAAGATTTGGTTTTAGTTGGGTAAGGGTAAGGGAAGTCAAGGAAAGTTTTGATTTAGTTGAGGTTTTGATAAGGTTTGATTTGATTGAGTTGATGCGGGACATGGTTATGGTAAGATTTGATTGAGTTAATGCATGATATGGTTTCCAATAGGACAAGGAAAGGAAAGTATTGATGTGGTTTTGATTTTTCCAAACCAAGGAGGGCATGGAGAGGAAAAACCAATGTAAGGGGGCGAGGGAGGAGGTGAGGAGAACGTACCAACTCCGCTTTAATATCGCTTGCACCTCCTTCTAGTTCATGGTCTTCTGTGGTATGCCTTAGGGGGCATCCTTAGAGCATCTACAAGTGGGCTCCTCAAACCCCCGCTAAACATTCGGGGGACAACCCGGTCACTGCCTGGTCACGAGTTCGCCACCCAACAGCTCGCCTATACCAAGCCCAAACGTCCGACCTGACCGGCACCCCCCATACCTAGTCTGAATGTGGGGCGGTCCGGACGCGGCCCCCACGTTGGACCGGCCTAGTCTGACCCCACAAATACCCCACCCCGGACAAAACCCTAGTCCAGAGTCCATTCTTGACTGCTCCGCTCCATTGCTTCTCCTTCCGTAGTTCCATCCACTCCGCGTCCCCTCCCCTCCCCACACCATGTCCAACTCAAGCAGTGGATCCGGCAATGAGTCGGACTCCATCGTCTGGGGGGCGCTCAAGGAGGAATCTAGCTCCTTCGCTCCGGACGACGAGTAGCACATCATCCGCATTGCCCTTCGCTGTTCGTGGATGGATAAGGGCGGGAACTCAAGCTCCGCGGCCTCGGTGGCCTGAAGGGGCAGCTCCGCATTGGCCTGAAGCCGCACATCGTTGTCCGTGCCCTCCCTTGTCATGTGGCGGGGCGATTAGTGGTGCATGGCACCTCTATCCCTTGCTTCTCCCGAGCGACGCTGGGTGCTCGTGCCCGCACTGCAGAGCCTGCTGCGATGGCTGCCTGAGTTGGAGGCGCGGGTCGCTCGCCATGCAAGGCAGAGGGCTGCGTAGGCCTTCAGCAGGCATGGGTGTTGGTTGTGCACCCCGCGCTCGAGCCCTCCCACCGATCTCCTCCGCGATGCATCCGCCGGTCCTTCACCTTGGTGGAGACGGACGCTCGCCGCCGCCGCTGTCACAAAAATGTAAAGGCGCTCCGGATTGGCATCGAGAAGTCCGAGCTCGCGAAGCAGAAGGCAGCGGCTGTGGCAAGAGCCGCCCGACTCACTAAGGAGCAGGCCCGCGCCGCTAGGTGTCTAGCCGGGATCCGTTTCTCCTCTTCATCTGACAACAAAACAACCAACAACGGCGATGACTCCCTACGCCGAAGACTACAACCACTGCTTCCGATACCCCAAATGGAAGCGACCAACGAGGAAGTGGTTAAGAGCGTGTTTGGTTCTATGTCCTCGAGTTGAAGTGCCTCGCTTGGAGAGCGCATGGAACCGCCTGCGCATTGTTTGCTTGGTGATCTGGGGAATCGACTGCACGCCTGGCCTGGAGCACCCAGGCGAGCGGAATCGAGCGCCTAGGGGCGCTGAAGCAGCTGCCTGGCATTAATCACGAGCATCATTGCTAATGGCACCATGCCTTGTCGCCATCGGCACCGTCGTTCGATGGCGCGCTCTTCCTTTGCATCCGCCATCTTGGGCCCTGGAAGTGCGCGAGCCTCTCGCGCCCTCCACACATCTGCATGGTCGAGCAGAAGCTCTGCCCTCTCTGCCGACGAGGCGTGAGCTCTGGCTTGTCGGCAACCATGAATATTCGGCAGCCATAGCCATGGGAACAAAGATTCTGCACATCCGCCATGGTCGCCGGGTATTGCCCCATTGATGTGAGGTGGAGGGGGTATTCAAGGAGAGATGCCATGTTAATGGAGTGACGCAAGTTCCGGTGTTGAGGGGATTAGGCGATCTGGACTAAGCAACTGTTTTTCCTTTTCCTATTTTTGTTGTGCTCGGTTTATTTCCTAAGGAAATGCTCGGTGGACTGGTGCGTTATGGGCTTGGTTGGCGTAATGGTCTCCTGATGGTGTTTATACACTCTTAATAATACATATACCAGGCTAATACATATACAGGCTCAGGGCACCAACCAAACATCTCTCCAGCAGGATTGCCTGACTAGGCAAAAAATCATCAACATCTCAGGCTGAGGATTTAGTCCAGGCATGAAGCTGAGGACAGTAACCAAACTAGCGATAAGTCTGGCATCCCCTCCGTATCTACTAGTAGTTTGCTATCGTATTTTGCTATGTAGCTATGTTGAACATGCTATCGAACAATCTATGTCTTGCTATGTCGAGCTTGGTATGTCCTGTCCTATTTATATGTTGATCTACGTCTTGCTATTTTCACGTTGCATGCATTGCATGGATTTGGGGGTTTGCATATGAGGGGGACGGCTGTGGACGCGGACATTTGAGGGGTGACCGGACACGTCCGAGGGTATATAGGGGCTCAAATTAGTACTACCTTCGTTCCAAATTATAAGATGTTTTGGATATTTCAATATGGTCTACATAGACTGAAATGAGTGAACAAACACACTAAAACACGTCTATATACATCCGATTCTCATTTTGTTTTACAAGATCTTATAATTTGGAATGGAGGGAGTACGTTCTGGTTGTAGATGCTCTAAAGTGTTAGGGTTGTAAACTTGGTAAACAGATTCAGTTATCTTAATGTTCACCTCCGAGCTTCTGATGGCGAGCCTCTTTATGGTCTGACTCACAGCCGTCATCTTGTTAGTTGCCTTGTCTGTCTAGCATCTCCTATCCAGTTCGCGTTCTGGGTCTACAAATCTTTTGAATCTCTGGCCACTTTCTGCTTAATGTGTCTTTTCTTAGTTAGTTTCTCGTTTGAGCAGACAAAGAAATATATTGCAATTTCCCGTTTGAGCAGAGGCCGAGGTTGCAAGCTATGGCTCTTGTGTCAGAGGTGACTTGATTACGGTGGTTACTTGAGGATTTTTGTCTTTCTGTTACTACATCGACTCCTCTTTTGTCTAACAACACATGTGCTATTGGTATTTCTTGAGATCTGGTAAAAGCATGAGCTCAACAAACATATTGGTATGACGCTTATATGAGATAATAGGTACAAGATCAGGTTGCTCTTCAGTATTGCCTTGGGAGCTTCAGTTGGAGGCCTTGGGAATAGATCAGGATGCTTCCCTTGTAAAAGTAAGTTTGTATATTCACGCTGTTGTGCACTGCATGCTAAAACTTATTAATTGCCTTAGAAATTGTTATAAGTTTCTTACAGATCTTATGCTAAAGACATTCCCACTTATTTATATTTCCTTGGCCTTGAACTTGAATTAACACAGTTGAACTCACATTCCAAATGGATCTTATTTTTTTGTAGCAAGTCAGTTAAGGAAAGCAAGCCAATTAAGGAAATAATTCAATCATGGTCTTTAGGGTGTGTGTGAGGTAGTTAGGGGAGATGTGTAGAGACTAGAGAGTAAGCCAATTGAGGAATCTTATCTTTGCAGTCTGAATACATGGTTGCTATTATCTTGGGCCTAATTTACTTATCATCTCCCTCCTTTCCTCTATGAGGTCATCTTGACCCGGCGTCGAAAATGAGACAGCAGTATACAATACTACTACTAAATTAGGATAACTTGGCGCTTACCATCCAGGTTAGCTAATTGAATTAAGTATTGTATACCACTCCATGTACTTTAATTTGTTGGTAGCTGACCAATGAGTACCTCAGAACTGAATGAAGCTAACTGATGGTTTGTAACCATTTAGGACTTAGTTTACAGCAATTTGCGGCTACGAAATTGAAATCCTGGATCTTGTTGCAGGCTGCGCTGATAGCTGCTAAGGCATAGGGTGCTGATGACATCGCTGACAACGAAGGCAAGGGCATCATGCTATTTGTCAGTATAAGGGAAGCGAAGAGAATGGTGAGGACTGTGGCTGTTCTACTGAAGGAAGCTGTACGTGATAGTTTCTTTTTACGATGATTGTTTTCTTCCTGCCGATTCCTCACGAGGATCTGGGGCCTCTTCCCATTGGAGGCATATGTATTCCTGAGTATATCTTGCATGTACTGTTTGTCATAGCAAGCAACTTGGGACCAGCTTCAGACAAACAGTATGTTTCAGTTTTGAACCAAACTAGGCTACTCCTGCAATGAATGAATCTCCCTTTTGGTTTGCACACACAGTGGATGGTACTGCTGTTTCTTTTTTGGGCAAGTCCGTAGATAGTACTCGTCCACAAATAAATGCATGCAGTGGGTTAATAATTCATGCTAGTATGTATAAAAAAAGGTGCAGAATTAACAGCAATTTCATGGTCCATCTGCATCTCCAGCAGAAAGCACTATTCAGCCACAGATCAACTGTCGGCAAACGTCTGGAAGGAGCCTAGTGGCCGGGAAGAATTGGGGAAACCGACACAGTACAAGTGTCGGCAAACATCTGGAAGCAGCACGGATTTCAGTTCCCCATTGTGGAGAAAACCAGCCAAGGTTGCAAGAAGTGTTCTGGGATCCAAATCCGGGTCTCAACTGAAGATCTGAAAGAGATGGGAATCACCAGAGAGAAATCAGAATGGGGCCAAGGAAAATGCATGTATCTTCGAAAAGCGGTGGTGGTGCGCATATGCGCCTTTGCGATCCAACTTTAAATTTGTTGCAATCCACAACCAAAAAAACCCAAAACCAAACCAAACCAAACCAATTGTAGACATGATGTTGAAACGCTGGGGCAAGCACTAGGATCACAACAGGCATGAGGGCCTGAAGAAACTGATTTGTGATCGGTTGAGAGGCGTCACATTCACCCTCTAGACCACTGGCCTCAGGAAAAGGAAATCATTTTCATTTCAGCCATTAATTCATTGAGTGGGCACTCAAAATGGTCAGTCAGATGGGGACCCAAAAGGCACATGACGCTGGCCCATATCAAACCTCTTTCTACTGAGAACAACATTGTAAATTGCTACTACCTCCGTTTCAAAATATAAGACGTTTTGGTAGGCCTCATGTGAACATCTTATATTTTAAAACAGAGGTAATACTTGTCATGCTACCTTTTCTTACTGAGAACGGCACGGGTAAATGCTATAGTTGCTTAACATTGGGAATGCTATAAATTTGCAAGTGGGATGTAGTTGGTTCACTAACACCATCTAACATAATATCATGTACTCCCTCCGTCCGGAAATACTTGTCATCGAAATGGTTGTATCTAGACTTATTTTAGTTATAGATACATTAATTTCATCAATTCCTAGGATAAGTATTTCCGGACGGAGGGAGTAATAATCTCCTACTAAAATGTACTCCCTCCTTCCCAAAATTTTAGGCGTTTAAGTTTCTGCATGCAATCCCATAATCTAAGGCGCACATGCCTTCCTCTCTCAATCAATTACAGCTAACAATCCCTAATTAATTGGAAAGAAGATCGGATGCCTCCCACCATTTTTTTTGAATCGTGGTCACCTCCCTGTCTACTACCTGTACGATGGGTCAAATAACAATCCACGTACGCTAATTTTCGTGCTAAAGACTAACACGCCTAACATTGTGGGAAGGAGGGAGTAGAGTTTTACCACTGCATAAAGGCTTATCCGGATGTAAATGGCAAATAAACGGCGCCCGTAAATCTCGTGTAGTTAGTTTTAGCTAGCTTGATAGTTCATTTTCTCCTGAAAAATAACTTTATCGAACTGGTAGACTATAAGTGGGGACTCAAACGGACCAGTTTACATCCTTACATAGAATACGAACAAAACAAGCATTAGGCAACACGAGTAAATGAGTTATATTAGATGCCCTACACCAACAACATTGGTATTCGCAAAACAAAGTGTTGGTGTCCATACCATATATGTCTAGTTACTATTAAGAAGGTTATCAGAACGCGGACAACTTTAGCTAAACTTGATCTATGTGCTTTGGTTCCAGTTCGGCTTTCTTTGAGAACGACTTCCTGAATGCTTTTTTGGTGTCTGGTTTAGGCTGGCCTGCGTGCCATGTAAGGCCGCTAGCCTTGTAATGATACTTTATCTTCTGCGCGTGATACTTTGTTGGGTGCTGTTGTTGGTCATATATTCTGCCTGGTGGCTTTATCTATAAAGTCGGGCTCTCGCCTTTTCTCTGGAAAAAAAAATTTAACTGGCCAGCCAAGAGCATAAGGCTGGTGGGCTCCATATCTTCAGAACTCAACAGAATCCACCGATGCGATTCTAGTGCTTAGGATGCGTTTGGTTCACATCTCTGTTTTAGGGCATTTTGCATACTTGTCCTGGTTGGGCCTGTTTGAGCTAATGCAGGCTAAAAACCAACATCTGCATGTAATTTGGTTGCCTGCATTAGGCTCCGTGCATGAGGGGAGCGATTTCTAGCACGTTCTTTGGTTGCATGTGTCGCCGTTGTTAGACAAACAACACGTTGTTTGGTTGCAAACGGCTAAAGATGTGATCATCACTTCTTACTAGTGGTGACCTTACCGCACACACTGAATATTGTCTTGTCCTAACTACTAGCAAATGGCAGTACACGTTATTAACAACCAATATGGCTGAATAGGGAAAAGTTCAAAGATGCTAACCTTCTATTGCTGCTGCTGCTATTGTTGTGCTTCTTCTTCTTCTTTAGATCCTTGTCTGACCTCTGTTATCCCACATTGCCTAAGCCCACTCCAACCTTTTGTTCTTCCATGCTTAGTTGTCAAATGCCTTCACACCATGGCCGGTGCCGATCACATCAGGCGGCATCACATCTTCGTCCTTCGGCACAAGTTCATCTGTTCCCCATTGTAGGATCCAGTTGTGAATGATGCAACATGCAAGAACAAGCTTAACCTAGGTAGCGTAAGGGTGGAATGGCTTCTGATTCAGGATCTTAAACCTATTCTTTAGAGCTCCAAATCCCTCTCAACCGTTACTCTTAAGGATGGAATGTCTGAGATTGAACAGTTCCTGAGGAGTCCTAGGATAGTTCCTACCAGAGAACTCGTTCAGATGGTACTTGGTTTTCCTGAAGGGTGGAAGAACACCTGACCGACATGCATAGCCAACATCTCCTAGGTAGAACCTGCCATCTAGTATGTTGACTCCATCAGGTCTACACATGTTGTCACTTAGGATGTTAGCATCATGTGCTGATCCTTCCCAGCCAACCAGCGCATATGTGAACTTCAGATTGAAGTCAATAACAACAAGCACATTCTGGCTTGTGTAGTGCTTCCTCCCTCTATATGCTGCAGATTGTGACCTCGGCACTCTGGTAGTGACATGAGTACCATCTATTGCCCCAATGCAATCCTGAAATTGCATTACAAGATGGTGTTATGGCTACAACAGAACAATAACACCATATCAAGGCATGAACTACATACTGTCAGTGCTCATCTTGAAGTATGGATACCATCTTGGCCTAATGCGAATCTTGGTAGGAGTCTGGCCGGTTGGTGACACAATCATCTCTCCTCTGAGTTCCCCAATAGCTTGCCCCACATGTCTGTTTCCCTATTTTCCCGGCCAAATTCGAGCGTCAGTGCTCCGCGTTGCGCATTAGGCGCAGAATGGGTGGTCTTTGTGCCTTGGTTCAAATATGGTACAGTACCAAGTTGTTACCCTAGCCCCAAGTGTTGTGGTTTTGGGTATGGTACCACCCTTTTCCTTTTCAACTAATGAAGCGTAACACTTGATTAAGTAGCTAGATGGTGTGCTATTGTAGGTGTCCTACTGTTTGAAGGAATAATTGAGGTATGCCCGGTCCGTGCCCGCATTTAGGGGTCCAACTTACCATGTTCCGGCAGTAGTAACTATACTAGTCCCTGCGTACTCCCTCTGTTTATATTTACTCCGCATTTTAGCTTTGCTCAAAGTCAAACTTTGTAAACTTTGACAAGGTTTATAGACAGAAATAATAACATATACAATAACAAATCAATACCATTAGATTCATTATTGAATATACTTTCACATCATATAGATTTGCTATTGTAAATGTTCATATTTTTTCTAAAAAAATGGTCAAATTTATGAAGTTTGACTTCAGTCAAACCTAATATGCTGAGTAAATAAAAAAATGGAGGGAGTATCTTACTCTGTGACCAAGACAGAAGGGAAAACAAGACAACTTAATGTTTATTTGAGCCGTTCAAGTATAATCATGTGGCGTTGCTTATTTATCATTCCTCTCCAACCCTCTTCTCCATCGATTATGCCGCCCTCCGGTCAAGTCCATCCTCCCGCATGCCTCATTTGAACATTTCGTCAAGTATCATTGGCATGTGGGCCTAGACCATGCTTGTATTTCCAATGTTGTAATTTGTCTGACATGCATACACACAGACGGTTCGTTTAAAGTTCACTTTGCCTCCACTACGTGTCGCTTCCCATCTTAGTTTTGACATCCCATTCGGTTCATGCCCTGACACATCTTCACGACATCGATTGATGTTGAGAGATCAAGTGCATGTCGTGCAAGGAGATAAAGGTTTGGTGAGTTTCTATCATAGAAATGACCGGGGGGGGGGGGGTCTGTGGTGATAGGAGGGAGTATATTGTACGTTCAAAAGCGAAATAAACGTACTGTACCCACCCTAGTCCTCTTTCAATCGATCTCCAGACCCTGAGATGAAACTAAGAGCGAACGAGTGGGTGCATGTGTGATACCTAAGGCGGATTCAAAATTTTGAACTGGTGATCATAGCATCAACAAATCATATATAAAGGGTATTCAATGTTCGTTTCGCTTTTAAACATACAATATACTCCCTCCAATCCTTTCTAGTTTACATATAACTTTTATGTGTAGTCAAAGTATCTCTACTTTGATCAAACTTACAGAAAAAAGTATCAACATTCAACAACGCCCAATTAATATTGTTAGATTCGTACGTACTTCTAGATTTGTATTCAAACATAGATGGTTTCCAATTTGTTTTCAAACACATGAACGTGCTTGTTCTCGCGCATGCTCTTCCTACTAGGATTTCGCCACGTATAGCCAGTCCAACAGTAATTTTTTTAAGCTCCATGTCCAATAGTACTAGTGGAGTACTGACAATCCAACATCTGCAGTAGAGTATGTAGTGCTCATAGTACTAGTAGTATACTCCCTCCGTTTTTATTTACTCCGCATAAAACAGAGGGAGTACTAGTAACACTCGGCCGACCTCTCTCTCTTCTACTATCTCCTTCCTGGTTTATTAGTCCTCTTTGTAATTTGTGCTAATTTTTTACCAACGATTTAACTGATGGAATGTTAGTGCATGTTAATAAATTATATCGTTGGATTCGTATTTGAACATAATTTTTAGTGATATAATCTTTTATGACATGCATGAATATTTTATTAGTTAAATTTATGGTCAAACTTTGGCACAGATTATAATGGAGACCAATAAACCAGGACAAAGGTAGTAGTAGTAGTATAAACAACGCGGGCGGGGGAGGGGGAGGGACGTCGGTTTGCTCTTGATACGTCTCCAACGTATCTATAATTTATGAAGCATTCATGCTATTATATTATCGGTTTTGGATGTTTACAGGCTTTATTATACACTTTTATATTACTTTTGGGACTAACCTACTAATCGGAGGCCCAGCCCATATTGCTGTTTTCTTGCCTATTTCAGTGGTTCGAAGAAAAGGAATATCAAACGGAGTCCAAACGGAATGAAACCTTCCGGAGCGTAATTTTTGGAACGAACGTGGTCCAGGAGACTTGGAGTTGAAGTCAAGGAAGCTTTGAGGTGGCCACGAGGGCGCCCCCCTACTGGGCGCGCCCTCCTGTCTCGTGGGCCCCTCGAGTGTCCCCTGACCGACTTCTTTCGCCTATATATTCCCATATACCCTAAAAACATCGAAGCGAACAATAGATCGGGAGTTCCGCCGCCGCAAGCCTCTGTAGCCACCAAAAACCAATCGGGACCTTGTTCCGGCACCCTGCCGGAGGGGTGATCCCTCACCGGTAGCCATCTTCATCATCCCGGTGCTCTCCATGACGAGGAGGGAGTAGTTCACCCTCGGGGCTGAGGGTATGTACGAGTAGCTACATGTTTGATCTCTCTCTCTCTCTCATGTTCTTGATTTGGCACGATCTTGATGTATCGCGAGCTTTGCTATTATAGTTGGATCTTATGATGTTTCTCCCCCTCTACTCTCTTGTAATGGATTGAGTTTTCCCTTTGAAGTTATCTTATCGGATTGAGTCTTTAAGGATTTGAGAACACTTGATGTATGTCTTGCCGTGCTTATCTGTGGTGACAATGGGATATTCACGTGATCTACTTGATGCATGTTTTGGTGATCAACTTGCGGGTTCAATGAATCTATGCATAGGGGTTGGCACACGTTTTCGTCTTGACTCTCCGGTAGAAACTTTGGGGCACTCTTTGAAGTACTTTGTGTTGGTTTAATAGATGAATCTGAGATTGTGTGATGCATATCGTATAATCATGCCCACGGATACTTGAGGTGACAATGGAGTATCTAGGTGACATTAGGATTTCGGTTGACTTGTGTCTTAAGGTGTTATTCTAGTATGAACTCTATGATAGATCGAACGGAAAGAATAGCTTCATGTTATTTTACTACGGACTCTTGAATAGATAGATCAAAAAGGATAACTTTGAGGTGGTTTCGTACCCTACCATAATCTCTTCATTTGTTCTCCGCTATTAGTGACTTTGGAGTGACTCTTTGTTGCATGTTGAGGGATAGTTATATGATCCAGTTATGTTATTATTGTTGAGAGAACTTGCACTAGTGAAAGTATGAACCTTAGGCCTTGTTTCCTAGCATTGCAATACCGTTTATGCTCACTTTTATCACTTGTTACCATGCTGTTTTTATAATTTCAGATTAAAAATACTTATATCTACCATCCATATAGCACTTGTATCACCATCTCTTCGCTGAACTAGTGCACCTATACAATTTACCATTGTATTAGGTGTGTTGGGGACACAAGAGACTCTTTGCTATTTGGTTGCAGGGTTGTTTGGGAGAGACCATCTTCATCCTACGCCTCCCACGGATTGATAAACCTTAGGTCATCCACTTGAGGGAATTTTGCTATTGTCCTACAAACCTCTGCACTTGGAGGCCCAATAACGTCTACAAGAAGAAGGTTGTGTAGTAGACATCAAGCTCTTTTCTGGCGCCATTGCCGGGGAGGTGAGTGCTTGAAGGTATATCTTTAGATCTTGCAATTGAATCTTTTTGTTTCTTGTTTTATCACTAGTTTAGTCTATAAAAGAAAACTACAAAAAAATGGAATTGAATTTGTCTCATACACTTCATCTTTTTAATATCTTTCGTAAGAATGATGGTAAGGAAAATTGTGCCCAAGTGCTAGAAGAAGAAATCTATAAAATGTTTGGCACTAAGTATTTGAATGATGATCATGATTGCAATGTTGTTAGTATGAATTCCTTGAATATTCATGATGCTAATGATATGCAAAGCCACAAGCTTGGGGATGCTATGTTTGATGAAGATGATATTTTTTGTCCCCCAAGTTTTGATGAGAAAATTTATTATGATGATAGCATGCCTCCTATTTATGATGATTATATAGATGAAAGTGGATTTGGTGAGGTCATGACTTTATTTAGTGATGAATCCGCTATTTCGGAAGAGGTTCCAATTGATTATGAGAACAAAGTTGCTATCTATGATGATTATTGTGATGACTTGTATGCTATTAATAATAATGATAATCATGAAACTTGTCATCATCATTTTAGTTTTCAATTGGATTATGCCTCACATGATAATTACTTTGTTAAGTTTGCTCCCACTACTATTCATGAGAAGAAATTTGCTTATGTGGAGAGTAATAAAAATCCTATGCTTGTAGATCATGAAAAGAATACTTTATGTGCTGGTTATATTGTTGAATTCATTCATGATGCTACTGAAAATTATTATGAGGAAGGAACATATGCTTGTAGGAATTGCAATAATATCAAGTTTCCTCCCTATGTGCTTAAAATCTTGAAGTTATGCTTGTTTTGCCTTCCTATGCTAGTTGATTATTGTTCCCATAAGTTGTTTGCTCACCAAATCCCTATGCGTAGGAAGTGGGTTAGACTTAAATGTGCTAGTCATATTCTTCATGATGCTCTCTTTATGTTTCAGTTCTTATCTTTTATGTGAGCATCATTGGAATCATCATGCCTAGCTAGTGGCGTTAAAGATAGCGCTTGTTGGGAGGCAACCCAATTTTATTTTTGTTCCTTTCTTTTTGTTCCTGTTTAGTAATAAATAATTCATCTAGCCTCTGGTTAGATGTGGTTTTATGTTTTAATTAATGTTTGTGCTAAGTAGAGCCTTTGGGAAGACTTGGGTGAAGTCTATATGATCTTGCTGTAAAAAACAGAAACTTTGCGCTCATGAGATTAGCTGCCATTTTTTACTGGAGAGTGATTTTAGGTTGATTATTTTTGCAGATGATTAATAGAAAAATTCCTCAGGTCCACCAATTTATTTCAGAATTTTTGGAGTTCCATAAGTATACGTTTGATGCAGATTACTACAGACTGTTCTGTTTTTGACAGATTCTGTTTTCATTGTGTTGTTTGCTTATTTTGATGAATCTATGAGTAGTATCGGAGGGTATGAACCATAGAGAAGTTGGAATACAGTAGGTTTAACACCATTATGAATTTAGAATGAGTTCATTACAGTACCTTAAAGTGGTGGTTTGTCTTCTTGTATTAACGGAGCTTATGAGATTTTCTGTTAAGTTTTGTGTTGTGAAGTTTTCAAGTTTTGGGTAAAGATTCGATGGAATATGGAATAAGGAGTGGCAAGAGCCTAAGCTTGGGGATGCCCAAGGCACCCCAAGGTAATATCCAAGGACAACCAAAAGCCTAAGCTTGGGGATGCCCCGGAAGGCATCCCTTCTTCCGTCTTCGTTCATCGGTAACTTTACTTGGAGCTATATTTTTATTCACCACATGATATGTGTTTTGCTTGGTGCGTCATTTTATTTTTTTTAGTATTTGCTTGCTGTTATTTATAATAATGTTTTGCATATTTTCAATAAAAATGCCAAGGATAGCCTTTACCATGCTTATTTTGCAAGTATACATGTTGCTGTTTCAAAACAGAAAGTTTACCGCTGTTGCAAACATTCTCTAGAAAAGTCAGAGAATGATATAATGTTTAATCTTTTTGAATAACGAGCTCTGATAAATCTTCTACAGCTTAGTATTTTTCTTATAATTTTTGGAGTTAGGGAAGTATGATGAATCTTGCATTCTTTACAGACTATACTGTTTTGACAGATTGCTGTTATGTTTGCATTGTTTGCATATGCTTGCTTGTTTAATGATTCTATTTGAGGATAGGAGTATTAAATATGCAGAGACATTTAGTATGCAATGTTGAATAATAATGTTAGTGATTTGTTACAATAGAAAATGATAAGGTTTTTGCATAGTTTTATACTAACTTATCTCATGAGTTCTTGTTAAGTTTTGTGTGGATGAAGTTTTTGAGATTTAGGAAAACCGTGATATAAAAGGAATTAAGGAGACACAAAAGCTCAAGCTGTAGATGCCCTAGGCACCCCAAGATAATATTTCAAGAAGTCTCAAGCATCCAAGCTTGGGGATGCCCCGGTAGGCATCCCATCTTTCTTCTTCAACAATTATCGGTTAGTATCGGTTAAATCTAAGTTTTTGCTTCTTCACATGAGTTGTTCTATCCTTGCAATGTCATTTTATTTTGCTTTGCTTGCTGTTTGAATAAAGTACTCAAGATCTGAAATTCTTAAATGAGAGAGAGTCTTCACATAGTTACATAATTATTTGGCTACTCATTGATTTTCACTTATATCTTTTTTGGAGTAGTTTGTCATTTACTTGTTTGCTTCACTTATATCCTATGAGTAAATGGTTGAATGAGTTGAATGTCATAAATCTAAAATTTTATATGTTTCATTTGCTTATCCCATGGGGAGTAATGACTTCACATCTAAGAAGTAGAGGTTGTAAATTTATTGAAGGTTAGCAAGCATTGTATTGGTCATTTGAACAATTCATGAAAGAATATTGAAGGAAGAGAGATTTCACATATAAATATACTATCTTAGTCATCTTTTATAATTGTGAGCACTCATTAAGTATGACATGCTAAAGAGTTGATGTGGACAAGGAAGACGACGTAATGGGTTATTTTTTCTCACATCTCAGTTAAAGTATATTGTCATGGATCATTCAAACATGTTGAGCTTGCCTTTCCCCCTCATTCTAGCCAAAATTCCTTGCACCAAGTAGAGATACTACTTGTGCTTCCAAATATCCTTAAACCCAGTTTTTGCCATGAGTGTCCACCATACCTACCTATATGCGGCATTTACCTGTCGTTCCAAGTAAATTTGCATGTGCCAAACTCTAAACCTACAAATAATAATCTGTTTTGTATGCCCGAATCGCTCATGTGGCGACTAGGGGATGTCAGTATCTTCCATGCTAGGTGGGTTATTCTCAAGATGAGTGGACTCCACTCATCATTCATGAGAAAAATGGCTGGTAACTGGGATGCCCAGTCCCATGATCAAAAGATCAAAATCAAATCAAAAATAATTAAAACAAAACTCCCCCAGGACTGTTGTTGGTATGGACGGTACCCTGTTGTTTCGGATGGCCGTGGAGTGTGATTGTTGGTGGAGGGGGAGTAAAAACTTTACCATTCTGTTTGGGAACCGCATATAATGTATGTAGTATGGAAGATATTGGGAGCTCTTGGTTGTTATGTTGACAATGAGATCATACCTCTCAAAATTATTTATCTCTATTTCAAAAGCGAGCTCGGGCACCTATGCAAATCCCTGCTTCCCTCTGCGAAGGGCCTATCTTTTACTTTTATGCAAGAGTCAAGGTGATCTTCACCTTTCCCTTTTTCATTTTATCCTTTGGCAAGCACCTCGTGTTGGAAAGATCCTGATATATATATCCAATTGGATGTAAGTTAGCATGAACTATTATTGTTGACATCACCCAAAGGTGAATACGTTGGGAGGCAACACTATAAGCCCCTATCTTTCTCAGTATCCGATTAAAACTCCATAACCATTAGTATTGCGTGAGTGTTAGCAATTGTAGAAGACTATATGATAGTTGAGTATGTGAAGTTTGCTAAATCAAAGCTCTGACATAGACCCTTCCTGAAAATAAGATGAATTGCAATTGTTTAATGACTGAGAATGAAGTTTGCTAGTTCTCAAGAAATTTTATGGTCTATGCTTTAACATGTGAATAGCTTGTTACTTGATCTTGAGAAGTTTTATGAGATGAACTACTGTTATGACATATAATGATGCTAGAAAAGGTGATTGAAATTATCATTGATCAAACTTGTGCACCTGCTAGCATTCACACTTCATAAATTCTTTCTTTTATCATTTAGCTACTCGAGGACGAGCAGGAATTAAGCTTGGGGATGCTGATACGTCTCCAACGTATCTATAATTTATGAAGCATTCATGCTATTATATTATCTGTTTTGGATGTTTACGGGCTTTATTATACACTTTTATATTACTTTTGGGACTAACCTACTAATCGGAGGCCCAACCCATATTGCTGTTTTCTTGCCTATTTTAGTGGTTCGAAGAAAAGGAATATCAAATGGAGTCCAAACGGAATGAAACCTTCGGGAGCGTAATTTTTGGAACGAACGTGATCCAAGAGACTTGGAGTTGAAGTCAAGGAAGCTTCGAGGTGGCCACGAGGGTGGGGGGCGCCCCCCTACTAGGCGCGCCCCCTGTCTCATGGGCCCCTCAGGCGTCCCCTGACCGACTTCTTTCGCCTATATATTCCCATATACCCTGAAAACATCGAAGCGAACAATAGATCGGGAGTTCCGCCGCCGCAAGCCTCTGTAGCCACCAAAAACCAATCGGGACCCTGTTCCGGCACCCTGCCGGAGGGGTGATCCCTCACCGGTGGCCATCTTCATCATCCCGGTGCTCTCCATGACAAGGAGGGAGTAGTTCACCCTCGGGGCTGAGGGTATGTACCAGTAGCTATGTGTTTGATCTCTCTCTCTCTCTCTCTCGTGTTCTTGATTTGGCACGATCTTGATGTATCGCGAGCTTTGCTATTATAGTTGGAACTTATGATGTTTCTCCCCCTCTACTATCTTGTAATGGATTGAGTTTTCCCTTTGAAGTTATCTTATTGGATTGAGTCTTTAAGTATTTGAGAACACTTGATGTATGTCTTGCCGTGCTTATCTGTGGTGACAATGGGATATTCACGTGATCTACTTGATGTATGTTTTGGTGATCAACTTGCGGGTTCAATGAATCTATGCATAGGGGTTGGCACACGTTTTCGTCTTGACTCTCCGGTAGAAACTTTGGGGCACTCTTTGAAGTACTTTGTGTTGGTTGAATAAATGAATCTGAGATTGTGTGATGCATATCGTATAATCATGCCCACGGATACTTGTGGTGACAATGGAGTATCTAGGTGACATTAGGGTTTTGGTTGATTTGTGTCTTAAGGTGTTATTCTAGTATGAACTCTATGATAGATCGAACGGAAATAATAGCTTCATGTTATTTTACTACGGACTCTTGAATAGATAGATCAAAAAGGATAACTTTGAGGTGGTTTCGTACCCTACCATAATCTCTTCGTTTGTTCTCCGCTATTAGTGACTTTGGAGTGACTCTTTGTTGCATGTTGAGGGTTAGTTATATGATCCAGTTATGTTATTATTGTTGAGAGAACTTGCACTAGTGAAAGTATGAACCTTAGGCCTTGTTTCCTAGCATTGCAATACCGTTTACGCTCACTTTTATCACTTGTTACCTTGCTGTTTTTATAATTTCAGATTACAAATACTTATATCTACCATCCATATTGCACTTGTATCACCATCTCTTCGCCGAACTAGTGCACCTATACAATTTACCATTGTATTAGGTGTGTTGGGGACACAAGAGAATCTTTGATATTTGGTTGCAGGGTTGTTTGAGAGAGACCATCTTCATCCTACGCCTCCCACGGATTGATAAACCTTAGGTCATCCACTTGAGGGAAATTTGCTACTGTCCTACAAACCTCTGGACTTGGAGGCCCATCAACGTCTACAAGAAGGTTGCGTAGTAGACATCAGGTCTCAACTGTGGTCCCACAAGCGAGGGAAAACGCAAGACGAAGCATGTTCCGTTCCTTGAGAGACGTGGCGGGTCCAGCATGCTGGGGTGCAACGCAAACGCGACAAGAGCGATGTACAGTCAAAACCGATTGACCGGTCGTCACCAGAACCACTATTCACACCAGAACCTTTGCTGCTCGGCCTACGCCGGCCACTGCCCCAAAACTACACCTCCTCTCCAACCCATTCCCCCATGTTTTGATCCCCTAGTCAGCATCAAGCGTCCCCTGGTTCGCTAGAAAGCCATGGTGCGCTGCAAGATCACGTACTACAAGATGCTGACACCGGAGCGCTGCACAGAAATCGCGGCGGAGGTCAGTGCCACAGACCTCCGTTCCCAAGCTCGCTTTGCGGCGGGACAATCCACGAATTCTCTAGAGCCAAGCTCCGAGGAGGAGGAAGCCGATCCAATGTTCATGGCGGAGGTCGCAACGCAGAAGGCCCTCGGTGCGTATGAGACGATGGACGTCGACTTCGTGCCGGCATCCGGGTCCCCCATGGTGTAGGTGGATGGGCGGTTCAACCTGGCGATACTAAAGGAGGACCAGGAGGCAGAGGCTCAACTCGACGCGGAGCGCGCGGATGCCGCTGCCATTAAGGCCCTCCTGCAGGTGGAACCGGATGTCGTGGATGTGAACCGGGCGGCGGAGGCTCAACTTGACGCGGAGCGCGCGGATGCCGCTGCCATCGAGGCCCTCCTATAGGTAGAACCGGATGTCCTGGACTTGAACCAGGCAGCGGAGGCTCAACTCGACGCGGAGCGCGTGGATGCCGCTACCATCGAGGCCCTCCTGCAGGCGGAATCCGACGTCCTGGACTTGAATTGGGCAGGGCTCGCATCCGTGCAGTGCGCCCGCATGCTCTGCATGAACGAGTAGCTAGAGGCCAAGGACAACCACGGTGCAGAGACAAACATCGGCAACTACTGCTGGTTCGCGCCGGCAGCCAAAGACGACGAGGCCATTTTGTCCGCGAGCGTTGATAGTTTTTCTTTATGTTGTTGTTTTTAGAGATCTTTTGCTGTGTAAAAACATATATTTATGCGAGTCGCCTGACTTTCATCATTTGGGTTAGTCGACCATTTGAAGTAGTTGGATGAATATTCTACGTCTCCTAACCCTTCTTCCTCACCTCTTCTTCTTCCCCAATAGACCACCGCACGGGCCGCACGGATCTTCTCCAACATGCGGTTGGATAAACATACCGTATGAACGAAAATTATGTGTCATCGGTAGGATGGCTGATATTGGTTTGATCACATGCGGTAGCACGTGTCAGTGAGGGTGCATTCCCTTGGTTGGGTTTGCGACGTGCAGGAGTGACTGTGTGAGGGTTCGGTGCGACCGCGACAGCCGTGCATAAGTGTACCTCCTTTTCATTTTGAAAACTTTAGGCAAGCTTCGCAAAAATGTGTGGCAAAGTATGACAATGCAAGCCCTAGACCAAAATAGGATACAAGTATTTACGTAGGAGTACTACTTGTGTTAAAAAAGAAAGGTGGGGTTTTCCTTCACGGGATTGATCAATACAAATACTCGTTCGACGTGTCAATTAATGCGTATGTTTTCTCCTATGCCCAAAGAGCTAACCATCTCACTCCTCATCGCTTGATTAATGCAGCGCCATGCAAACCAACCTTCTCATTTCCGCATGCATGCAAGGGTATATTAATGTCCTTGGTTGATAGTACGAGGCAAACCCCATCAATTTTGCTTCGATTAGTGTTAGTGGTCTTCTGCAAATTGTAATTTTGACATACTGGCCTTGTGTACAAAAAAATGGAGGTAGTAACTATTTGACTTCCTCCCCCCATTTTTTGCAAAATGACTTCCTTCCCCATTGCGGTGACGTCGACGATATCTCGAACGCTGTGGTTTGACGAAGTGCGTTCGACGGAGAACACCATTGAGGGAGACCACATTAAGTCATTCGCAAGTGCCGCCCGCAAGCCGATATGATCGCCTTATTTGCATCCAGGAAGTTCGTTCAACCAAAGGACGCGTAAATGTACTAGTACTACACAATAGCGTCGTCCGTCCAGCTTAGTGTGGTAAGGTGGTTTATCAAAGAAGATTGTGGAGAAGCGGAGTCAGCGAAGAGTGAAATGATGGTTGCTTCGTTCGTGATTTATGATTTGACGCCTCACTGCTTTGTGATATGTGATAGAAGGGACAGGGGAGTAGACTCTGTGCTCTATATTGTACATGCGTCCAAGCATGGGAGAAAGAGGAGAGAGGTTGCATTTTTTATTCCTTCAATCAATCAATTAGGGAGCTTCAGTTCCATCTTTTTGGCTTTGGCAGCACCGTCCACAATGGTTCCCATCGACGCCAAAATCTATTTTAACATTTGGCTACACAATGTGGATGCCCTTAACCGTACCACTTGGTTTTGCTCTTGTGTGCTATCTATACAAATCTCGATTATATTGATCTAAAAATTATAGTATCAAGATTAGTAAAAAGGAGGTGATTTTGCCGCGCGGATGGCGGGGGAGGTTTCTTATTTTTAGAGGACGTTGTCCTGGCGGTTTGCTAACATGCGGTCCCACGTGTCAGTGCTTTACCAAGCCGATCCGCGTCCCACATGAGGCAGAACAACGACAGAAGCAACGCGTGGTTAACTTGAAGAAGATGAGGGAGAAACGGATTCAGCAACGAGTGAAATGATGGTTGCTTCGTCCCTCCAACTTCTTTTTTTAGCATTATTACTAGCAAGATGCCCGTGCATTGCACGAACTTGATGGAAAAGGTAACCACAACTTATAAATTACCGGATGGAGTACTAGTTACAGTGATGCATATAATTGCCTCCAAATGTGAGCAAAGGGATCGCACATGTCTGTATTAACTGGAACGAGAATGCAATAGCACAATAAGAATTAAGGCCACGATGATGTGATCACAGTGGTGGTTACAGGAGGCAAGAAGAAATATGCATCCATCAACGTATGACCTCCTCCTCCTCGACTCAGTGCGCCTGGCCACCGACTGGCTGCTTAGCAGCCGTGGCTTTTGTGGCGAGGTCAAGATGCTTCTCAGCAAAGGCGTCCAATGATTCCAGCCGGTTGAGGAAGGCCAACGTCGTAGCGTCCTCACCGGCCATGTAGATACCTATGTACACAACTTCCTTGTACACGTGGATGTGTAGGTCGACGAATTCTTGTAGGGCGAGGCGCCTCGCAACGAGCGCGACCTCCAGGTGGACATTCTTCGTTGCGTCGGTGGGCAGTCGTAGGGCCACCAGTGCTTGAAAGAGGTTCTCCCCATGGAGGCTGATTAGGGTGGTAGACAATGAGGATCCTGGGCGCACGGGCTGGAGGAGTACGGCGATGTCATCCGCGAGCTTCTTGACGATGGTGAACTTGTTGATGGTGGCAACGATCATCTGGTCCAACTGAGAGTCATAGCTGGCGTCGACGATGGCCATGAACTAGCCGGTCGCCAACACCGTCTGGAGACGATCCTCGGTGCCATGATGTAGGCTAGCGTCATGGACCATATGGCACAGCCGCTGGCTGCTCGCGCGCATCGCCGCCATGGGTCTGGAGTGAGCACTTTTGCGCTTAGTGTAGATGCTTAGGTGCGTACGATGTGCTAGATGCATTGGACTGGAGGGGCGCCTTTATATGTGTGCAAACTATGTTGCATTCACATCATGCTGCCTCTTTTCCCCGTCCCCCTACCATTACTTCTCTCATGCATTCAACATGCTAATTGAAGGAGGATGCATCATCGGCCGTTCAACATTTCAGGAACCGTTACCCTCTCCCTTGTCTGCATTAAAGCCGTATCGGGAACTGTCCTGGTTTACCAGTAGCTGTCAAATTGAATAGTACTACGCTGCCTGCTGCACGCCCGGCTGAACACGCCTCCTTGACTCCATCAAACGCCCCCGTTAAACCCGCATGCAGACCGAGAAATCTTGTATTTTAAGTACTGTGTGGGTTCCACTGTCAGTACAGTGTGTACATGACTTGCAGGCTGGCTACAGATTCATATAGAAAGTTAAAAAGAAACAAATCCATCCTTAATCTTGTATTCTAAGTACTCAGTGGGTTCCACTGTCAGTATAGTAGCGAAAGAAGTATATATTAAAAAAATGTAAAAAAGCTAAACTTTAGGACAGAATTCGAACTCAGGTCATCGCGTTGCGAGCATACGGCCTAGACAAGTACAACAATGTTCGTTGTGATGATGCAAGAGATATATCACTATAGCAATGAGCCCATCCGTTGCAACAGATCCAAAGTAGAATAATACATATTCACAAATTTGAAAGAAAACATTTTAGTTTTGATATACATTTCACTAAAAATATCTTATGTTTCACTCCAAGTATATTCTTTGGGCTGTTTTCATGAGGTAAGGAGGAATGTGGTTGGTTTCAAGATACTAAGATTTTTGTGTAAACTGGAGCAAAGAATTGGGAATTGTTGCAAAAAGGCCATAACTTACATCACAACCGTTAGATGCAGATCTAATGGTCAGAAATGGCGGATGATAGACACACCATCATCACCAAGTGAGTATTTTATAGGAGTAGAGATTACTTCGTCCCTCCAACTTAACTGTGGGAAAGGTGCGACTTTGTGATTTGACATCTCATTGCTCATTACTACACCGACGCCATGACTGGGGTGCTTCACCCCTGCTGCTTTGCACTGTTATATCGGTATGGCACGTAGACCCGGTTGCTTGACGTCCTACATATCGGTGGAAGGGACTAGAACATTTATGAAAACGAGCACTCCACTCTTACGAGGAGTACACGACAGGGCGACCCAGTGAACTGTTACTTGTACAATAGTACTACTATAGTTTTGCTGTTTCACACGATCCATCAATGCAAACCCGATTAAACAGGCAAGGGCGGGATTTTTTCCGTGCAGTAGATGATACTAGCCATACATTTCAAAGGCAATTTTAATGTATGCAAACTGAATAATTAAGTAACAATACAAGATCTAGTAAAACTAAAAACACATATGATTTATTGTGTTAGAGTGTAGTAGTAGAGATGTATTACATAGTTGTTAGATGTAACACGCGAGAACGTGTAGAGATGTACTTTTGGAGGGCCTATAGAGAGAAATTGGGCATAAAGTGGATTCAAATATTTGTATTCGTCTTCATAGAATTTGTAACTCATATCTATAGTTTGTACAGTAGATGTGAATGCTTGTTCGCTCTTACGAAACCACTACAACAATAATGGGGTGGCATGCGCCAATTTAGGCACTAGCACGTTGGCCTACTCGGCTCCACAGAGAGAGCGAGAGAAGAGATAAATACATGGACGATCAGTGTATTTCAAGTGAAAAGCGTAATACGGTCACCAGACTTCAGAACACGCTCATTACGGTCACTATATACGTTTTGCGGTGATTATACGGTCACTTGCTCACCGTTCAGCATCGGATTGCACTCTGTTGACCGGCCAAATAGTCTACGTGGCACTATGTTGACTAGTTAAATTGACCATGTTCCTTGTGGGTTCCACCTGTCAGTTCACATAGGGAAAAGGTCAGATAAACAAAAATTTACGCAGGCGTGACAAGACTCCAACCCGTGCACGGGAACCATCTGGTTGTGTATGTGTCTGTCAGGGCCTGATGTGTGCGCATGAGCGTGTAGGTTGAGCACTTGAGCGTGAGCGTGTGTGTTGGTTGTGTGGTGTGTGCATGCATGCATGCGTGTGTGCATATGAGTGTTGCGTGCGTGCGTGGGTGTGTGTGTATGTGTGAGTGTTGCGTGCGTGTGTGGCTGCGTGTGTTCGTGTGAGTGTTGCGTGCATGTAGTTCGTGTGCATGCGTGCATGTGTGTATAATCACCGCACCAGCTCCTGTGTGTTAAAACAGACAACTCAGCATACCAATACAAGGCCACCTTGTCCGCTGTGCCCGCGGTCATGACTTTGAACGACCGTCGAATATTTTTTATCGTTTGTTTTCATTCTTATGCACGCCGACAGGTGGGCCCAATGGTAGTGAGCTAATGTGATGCAACACTAGAGGTGCCACGTCAAGCGTTTAACTGGTCAACTAGTCATGTTTTCAGCAAATACAGAGCTGTACGGTGAGCCCGTGACTGTATAATAATCAGAAAACGTAAATGATGACCATAATGAGTGGATTCTGAAGTCCAATGTACGTATCATTCTTTCGCTTCAAATACAATGATCGTCATTGTATATATCGCAAGAGAAAGATGAAACATGCATGAATGTGCTCGGGGCGTACTTTTAGAGGACCTAGAGATAGTTTGCGTGCTTACGTGAAAGGGGCGTAGAGGGGGTGTATGCAATGGAGAGAGAGATGCTCTTCATTTCTCTTTATTATGAATACTTTGTATATAGTATAAAAATATAAAAATTCACAGTGCAAAATAAATATCATTGGGGGCACCATGCAATGCAAATTAACGTTCATACTTCTCCATATAACTTTGTATGCTGTATATATGTAGAAATTCTAAAATAATTTTTTGGCCACACTTTGTGTGGTTTTATTCAAAAGGAATGTTGTATGCGAAATAAACATGAAGAGAGGGATTTTTAGATCAATGGGGTACGTGATGTAACATGTGTGAATGTGTAGTTGATGTATTTGGCAGGGCCTAGAGAGGTATGTGTATGTATTACATATTCGAGAGAGAAATGGATAGAGGGTTCAGCGGCGAGGGGGGGGGGGGGGCGTGGGAGAGATAGCACAAGAAATGAGAGGTCTAGATAGGGAGAGAGACGAATAGGATGTTACAGCGAGAGATGCCCTTGAGTGTGTATATGCAAGGGGGGAGGGGATAGAGACACGGGGAGAAAATATTTTGTGTGGTGTCTGTGTCGGTGTGAGAAGATAACGAGACCTGGGGGCTTAGGGTGTTTCACCGCATGAGGTTCGGTGGGCCGAGGTGAGGCCCTTGGCCCGGTTCCGTCCTACGCCACATTGGTCGGCCCTTGACACATTTAGGGAGACCCATGGAGGACTAGTCGTACAAGACAAAGATAGCAGAGTCGTGAAGGACTCTGTGTCCACTGACAAAGCTGACTAGGATTTGTAACCCTAGGTCCTCGTACTAAGGTAACCCCTTATCTTTGATATTACTATTCATCCAACCTAACTTGAAGGGGTATCCTAAAGAATGCTCTGCTAGAATCATACTCGTCAATTAGGAAGAGAGGTGGAGACAATACGTGAGAGACAGGCCTAAAGATAATGTTTGTGCAAGAGACACGTAGGCTTGTCTATGTATATAGAAAGGGTCGATGGGAATTGTGCATGTATATGCTTGTGAGAGGAAGAGTGCTTGTGATAAAGGTTAGTGAAAACAGTTGTAAATTGTTACGAGAGTGAGGGAGGGTTATATCGAGAGCATGTCTGCAAGAAAGACACCTCGAGAGAGAGTGTGTGAGAGAACACCAATGGATATACACCGTGTGCGCGTATGTGTGAGAGAGAAAGTCAGTGTGTGTGTGAGGAGGGGCCTATGGAGAGTGAAACTACACGTAAAAGACTGATGTACACATTGCTTAAAAATATAAATTGTATCCAAATATTAGGATGGGGTCATGATATTTGCAATTCGCGTAAGAAATGGTCATTGATCCATCATACATCTATATTCTGTCGAATTTGAGCATGTCTATGTCATTATTCGACATAATTGATCCACAGAGTTAGTATTTTAAACTCTAGACAATGCATAGCTTTAGCAATCGAATATAAACATGAGTATAGTTCATGTTGTGTGTGTAAAGCACATTATACATACAAAAGTTACACAATGATCATTATAAATAGCTAGCTATGAACTAGCATACATTTGAATTCAACTTAAGGTGGTTTAAAAAATTCGAATTCAACACAAAGTCCATTCAATTATTTGAATTTGATATCATGGCATTTTTAAATCATACCTAAATTATGGGGGCACCAATCTTTGCTCTAATTTTGTACATAATAGCATATATAGTCATATACAAAATAGATTCAAATTTACCTTCTCCATTCAAAAATAGTCATAGTTATAGGATTTTAAAGTGTCAAAATTTCAAAAAGAAGCGCATAATTTATGAGATTTTCAAACATACAAGGTCAAATTTAACGTTGTCCATTTAGTCAATCCTCAAAGTTCAAGAGTACTCCCTCTATTTTTATTTAGTCCGCGTATTAGCTTTGGTTAAAGTCAAGCTTTATAAACTTTGACCAAGTTTATAAAAAATATATTAACATAAGCAATAACAAATCAATAAAATTAGATTTATTATTGAAGGTACTTTCACACCATATAGATTTGTTATGATAAATGTTTATACTATTTTTTATAAACTTGGTCAAACTTTATGAAATTTGACTTTAGTTAACTCTAATATGCAGAGTAAATAAAAATGGAGGGAGTACTCTAAACGTGAATGCTTCCGTTTCAAAATTTCAAACGAAGCGCCAAAAGAGCTTCTACCCGCCCGAAACCTCGTGAGACCAATGTTTGGTAGAAGGAAATTACTTTTCTAACTCTGACCAGTGAAACCTACTGGCCCAACGTCCAAAGGTCTAAACCGGGGTAGGTTTGTAGCTTCATCTAGACGCCACGCAACCGCCTCCGAAAAACATTCATACACAATGGCCGCCTAAGCACACATCCGCGCGGTCGAAATCGCTCCCGCCCACTATTTGGGACACCTGGGACCATCCTACCCCGACCCGCAGTAGGTCCGAAATTTAAGAGGGGGGCAAAGTTTGTACTTTCCCCAAAATTCAAACAAGCACGTCCCATCTGTTAAAAAACCCCCCAAAAACAAGCGCGTGCCAGACCGCGACATGGTTCTCCCTTAGCTCCCCCGCCCCGCCCCTGTCCGATTCCCCATTCGTACTCCGTGGGCGCCAAAACTACCTCTCCACCAGCCGCGAAACCCCGGCGTCCTCCGTCCGCCATCCCATCCCACCCATCAATCACCGCCCTCCTCCATCACGCCGGAGCCGATACCCCGACGTCATCGTCCACCGCAACCGCAACCGCAACCGCAGTGCCCTCCACGGATACTAGTTGAAGCCGAGGCCAAGCTGTCCGTACCCGATCCAGTTCAACCACGCCATCCCGCGCCTCACCGCTGCCGCTCCAACTTCGCCACCGTCCACCACACCGGAGCTGTTCCCGCTACACCATCCTTTGCCGCCTCGGATCTGCTTCCCCTCCACCGACAGACGGCCACCCTAACACAATCAACAATTTGGCCATGGGTTTGTCCAAAGCTCAACCCTCCTCCAAAATATCGGTTCCCCAGGTAAAATAAAGAAAATCCCCGCGACATCCGAAGGACCCAGTACTGGCAACCGGAAATGGTACTCCTCTTCCCTTATTCATGCAAATCTTACATGTCTTCTTGCACGGTATTCATCCCATAGAAGACACTAGTTGACCGCTTCTTCTTCATACTAGATGTTCCTAGTAACTCGCGATGCACAAGGTTTTTCCTCATATACTATTCCACCTTAGCTAGAAGTCCGTCGCCCCCTAGATTTCAATTCCTGGCCAGTTGATTCCCAATTAAAGGAAGCATTCCCCAGCGTAACAGGCGATAGTCCGCCTATTACACCGGGGAAGCAATGCCTCAGCATGTATCTTAGGGATGTATGGGGCCTAGAGCTGCTGGTGCCCGATCTGGAGGTTGGCCGGGATTAAAGGGATGGCCGGGGGGCGCTGCCAAGCACGGCGGTGGTGTGAGGTTGAGGGGAGGTCGGAGCGGCGGAGGTAGGGGTCTGGGCCGGTGGTCGCTGGCTGTTCGAGAAAGATCATCAACAGTGACTGGCGGGAGGTAGACGAAGGCCATCTACCCGTTCCTTATAGATCAGACGGTTCAAAAAAAATCGACTGACCTATTTATTTTCAGTCAACTATTATTTTGATAGGACCACATGTGGTGGTGTGCTGGAGGAGTACCTGCATTTCCCATCCATCCCTGTGCTCATATATTACAAAATCATACTGAGTAGAATCTAATTTTGTTTGCCATGCAATGTTGTAGAGCTATCATATGTCTCCTGTCATTTATTTTTCAGCCACCTGCTATCTGCTACTTTTACAGTGCACTAGTTATGCACACACTTCACCCATACTCTCACTATTGTGTTTTTATGCAATGGTATTTCAGACTCTGCCTTGACAGAAGCAGAAAAGAAAAGAGAGAAGTCGCTCCTGCTTGCTTCGGGCTTAGGCAAGACACATTTCAGCGCTATAAAGGGTGCAGTGTCAGCAGATGGAGATGGTAAACGTAGCTCTGGAGTTGATGATCTCGCTCTCCCTGAACCACCATCCCAGGTGCTTTCTTTAACTTTGTGGTGTCATATGTTCTTGCATGTTGCATATGGTGTATAACTTGTATTCGAAAGGCCGAAGTCGGTCTTTATTAAGATAAGGATTTTTTTTACATGAACCACCATCCCGGGAGCACCAGAAGACAAATAGCTAGTCAAGGCACTGGCTGAGCCAGTGACAAGCCCAGCACAGACAAGCATCACTTGGAAGCCAACTAAAAATCCATGATGGTGGCAAAGCAGCCTACCTCCCACCAGGCTCTTAGGTCCTAGATGATCATGCTCACCACTCCAGCCGGATGTCTAGCTTGTATTGCTCCCAATTTGGTTAAATTGCATCTGCTTAGCTTACACATCATACCTTCAAATATGACACGCCTTCCTATTTTTGGTACATACTAGTACATCTGTCTATTAACCATGTTGTTACATCAAAATAATGTTCTTGTGTATCCCTCATCAATCACTTATGATGAGGCAGTCATGCTAGTGGACTACTCGAGAAAAGATCCTCATTTAAAGAATGCAACATCAGCCTCCTCACATGATTCTCAAGAAACGACATGGCTAGATGAAGATAGTGAACGTAGCTCTATACTTGATTACCGCATTTCCCCTACACTAGCATCGCAGGTGCTTGCTCTAACTTGGCAGCGTGATATGTGGTTGCATGTTGCATATGGTGTCTAGATTGTAATTCTTCCAATCTGGTTAAATTGCATGTGCTATTCTGCTTAGTTTATACATTATACCTGTTAATGTGACATGCCTTCCTGTTTTTAGTACATAGTGAAGGAAATATGCCCTAGAGGCAATAATAAAGTTATTATTTATTTCCTTATTTCATGATAAATGTTTATTATTCATGCTATTAATCGGAAACATAATACATGTGTGAATACATAGACAAACACAGTGTCACTAGTATGCCTCTACTTGACTAGCGCATTGATCAAAGATGGTTAAAGTTTCCTAACCATAGACATGAGTTGTCATTTGATAAAAGGGATCACATCACTGAGAGAATGATGTGATTGACTTGACCCATTCCGTTAGCTTAGCACTTGATCGTTTTAGTTTACTGCTATTGCTTTCTTCATGACTTATACAAGTTCCTATGACTATGAGATTATGCAACTCCCGATTACCGGAGGAACACTTTGTGTGCTAACAAACGTCACAACGTAACTGGGTGATTATAAAGGTGCTCTACAGGTGTCTCCGATGGTACTTGTTGAGTTGGCATAGATCGAGATCATGATTTGTCACTCTGATTGTTGGAGAGGTATCTCTGGGCCCTCTCGGTAATGCACATCACTATAACCTTGCAAGCAATGTGACTAATGAGTTAGTTGCGGGATGATGCATTACGGAACGAGTAAACAGACTTGCCGGTAACGAGATTGAGCTAGGTATTGAGATACCGACGATCGAATCTCGGGCAAGTAACATACCGACGACAAAGGGAATGACACGTCTCCGTCGTATCTATAATTTTTGATTGTTCCATGCCAATATTCTACAACTTTCATATACTTTCGGGAACTTTTTATATTATTTTTGGGACTAACATATTGATCCAGCGCCCAGTGCCAGTTCCTGTTTGTTGCATGTTTTATGTTCTGCAGAAAACCAATATCAAACGGAGTCCAAATGGGATAAAAATGGACGGAGAGTATTTTTGGAATTTTTGTGACATATGGGAAGAAGAATCAACGCGAGACGGTGCCCGAGGGGGCCACGAGGCAGGGGGCGCGCCCCTGACTCTCGTGGGCACCCCGTAAGGTGGTTGCTGCTCTTCTTTGGCCGCAATAAAGCTAATTTCCTGAAAAAAATCTTGGCAAAGGTTTCAATCCAATCGGAGTTACGGATCTCCGGATGTATAAGAAACAGTGAAAGGGGAGAATACCAGAACACAGAAACAGAGAGAGACAGAGAGACAGATCCAGTCTCGGAGGGGCTCTCGCCCCTCCTATGCCATGGACACCAGGGACCAGAGGGGAAACCCTTCTCCCATCTACGGATAAGGTCATGGAAGAAGAAGAATAAGAAGAAGGAGGGGGGGGCTCTCTCCCCCTTGCTTCTGGTGGCGCCGGAACGCTGCCGGGGGCCATCATCATCACCGCGATCTTCACCAACACCGCCGTCATCTTCACCAACATCTCCATCACCTTCCCCCATCTATATTCAGCGGTCCACTCTCCCGCAACCCGCTGTACCCTCTACTTGAACATGGTGCTTTATGCTTCATATTATTATCCAATGATGTGTTTCCATCCTATGATGTGTGAGTAGATTTTCGTTGTCCTATCGGTAGTTGGTGAATTGCTATGATTGGTTTAATTTGCTTGTGGTCATGTTGCTACCCTATGGTGCTCTCCGTGTCGCATAAGCGTGAGGGATTCCCGCTGTAGGGTGTTGCAATACGTTCATGATTCGCTTATAGTGGGTCGCTTGAGTGACGGAAGCATAAACCCGAGTAAGGGGGTTGTGGCGTATGGGATAAAGGGGACTGGATGCTTTAATGCTATGGTTGGGTTTTACCTTAATGATCTTTAGTAGTTGCGGATGCTTGCTAGAGTTCCAATCATAAGTGCATATGATCCAAGAAGAGAAAGTATGTTAGCTTATGCCTCTCCCACATAAAACTTGCTATCGGTCTAGTAAAGTAGTCAATTGCTTAGGGACAATTTCACAACTCCTACCACCACTTTTCCACAATCGCTATATTTAATTTATTGCTTCTTTATCTAAACATCCCATAGTTTATATTTACATGCTCTTTATTATCTTGCAAACCTATCCAACAACTCCTACAAAGTCCTTCTAGTTTCATACTTGTTCTAGGTAAAGCGAACGTCAAGTGTGCGTAGAGTTGTATCGGTGGTCGATAGAACTTGAGGGAATATTTGTTCTACCTTTAGCTCCTCATTGGGTTCAACACTCTTACTTATCGAAAGAGGCTACAGTTGATCCCCTATACTTGTGGGTTATCAAGACCTTTTTCTGGCGCCGTTATCAGGGAGTCATAGCGTGGGGTGAATATTCTCGTGTGTACTTGTTTGCTTTATCACTAAGTAATTTTTATTTGCTGTTCTTAGTTGTTTTCTATCTTTAGTTATGGGTAGGAAATGCAAAATACCAAAAAAATTAGTTGTACCCAATGAATCAATGGTTGAAGAACCACCCAAATCTATCACACTCCTGAAGCTTTTTACTTGGATCATCTTCGATCCCTTTGTGCTCGTGCTGAAACCCCAACTAGCTTAGTTGAGGGCAAATCTTTAGATGAGCATGCTTGTTATGTGTGACACCATATATCTGAAAAAGGGAAACTTTTACTGGATCAAATACATCGTTTGCAATGCTATGCTTGGAATTTGTGAGAAATATATGATTTTACTTGTTGTTCTGAAAACCCTAAGAAACACCTTCCCTAGCAATGTGAGTTTAGTGATAATGGAATCGTATCTTCGTATGCTAAGGGTGTTTATAATTAATATGATGTTCAACAAATTGAAGAATTTGTTTCTTTTAAGGGTGCTTATGAAATTGCTTCTTTGATTGAAACGTATGATGCTACTCTCTACAAATCTGAAAATTTTGCCATACTTAAATATTGTTATGATAAATATGCTTCTAATGCCTATGTTAAACTATATATTGAGGATTCCTCCACTGTCCAAGAAGAGAATAATATTTTGCAGGAGTCCATGGAAGAAGGAATTGATGAAACTGTGAGCTCATTGGATGAAAAAGATGATGAGGAGAGCGAAGAACAAAAGGAGGAAGAGCGGATTAGCTACCCGTGCCCCCCTTCTAATGAGAGTAACTCTTCAACTCATACATTGTTTAATGTCCCTTCTTGTTTACCGAAGGATGATTGCTATGATGATTGTTATGATCCCTTTGAATCTCTTGAAATACCCCTTTTTGATGATGCTTGCTATGCTTGTGGCCAAGATGCCAATATGAATTATGCTTATGGAGATGAACTTGCTATAGTTCCTTATGTTAAACATGAAATTGTTGCTATTGCACCCACAAATAATAGTCCTATTATCTTTTTGAATTCTCGCGACTACACTATATCGGAGAAGTTTGTTCTTATTAAGGATTATGTTGATGGTTTGCCTTTTACCATTGCACATGATAATTTTGATGAATATAATATGCATGTGCTTTCTGCTCCTACTTGCAAGAGAGGGACTACATCTCCACCTCTCTATGTTTCCAATATGATAAAATTGCAAGAAACTGCTTACACTACGCATTGGCCTTTACTTGGTGTGCATGAATTGTTCTTTTATGACATGCCGATGCATAGGAAGAGAGTTAGACTTAGTTGTTGCATGATATATGTTACTTTGTGCTCACTACTAAATTACAAATCATTGTTAATTAAAATTGGCTTTGATATACCTTGGGATCCGTGTGGATCCATAACTTGAGCACTATATGCCTAGCTTAATGGCTTTAAAGAAAGCGCTGCCAGGGAGACAACCAGGAAGTTTTAGAGAGTCATTTATTTCTATTGAGTGCTTTTATAAAGTTTAAAAACAAAAAAATAAAGAGGGAAACCCAAAACTTTTCAAAAAGGAAAGTGAAAGTGAGAGAGATAAGCTTTATTGAAGTGGGAGAGCTCCTTGAACTTTGTTCATGCTCACGGAAACTTTGTGAGTCTTAATTACAGAAACTTTTCATCAAAAATAATTATCCCCTTGTAAAATTCCATTGTATTATAAAATTAATGTGCTAAGGTTTGCCTTTAGGATATTTACAATGCTTGTTGGTTTGTACGGTGCAGGACAGAAACTTTGGATGCAGTGCGCGATTTTACATTTTTTACTGGAACGTCAAACGGTTCTGAAACGTTTTGCAGTGTCTTGATATACAAATTGTTTATTTTTACTAATTTCGGTAGAATTGTTTGGGTAGCAGAAGTATGGTGAATGTTCAGATTGCTTCAGACTGCTCTTTTTTTTGACAGATTCTATTTTTGATGCATAGTTTACTTGTCTTGATGAAACTATCAATTTCTTTCAGTGGATTAAGCCATGGAAAAGCTATATTACAGTAGACACAATGCAAAAACAAAATATGAATTGGTTTGCAACAGTACTTAGAGTAGTGATTTGCTTTATTATACTAACGAATCTTACCGAGTTTTCTGTTGAAGTTTTGTGTGGATGAAGTGTTTGATCGAGGAGGTCTCGATATGAGGAAAAGTAAGAGAGGCAAGAGCTCAAGCTTTGGGATGCCCAAGGCACCCCAAGTAAATATTCAAGGAGACTCAAGCATCTAAGCTTGGGGATGCCCTGGAAGGCATCCCCTCTTTCTTCAACAAGTATCGGTATGTTTTCGGATTCGTTTCGTTCATGCGATATGTGCAAGTCTTGGAGCGTCTTTTGCATTTAGTTTTCACTTTTCTTTTATGCACCATGCTGCTATGAGATAGTCCTTGGTTGATTTATAGAATGCTCATTTCACTTCACTTAAATCTTTTGAGTGTGGCTTTATAGAATGCTTCATGTGCTTCACTTATATCATTTGAAGTTTGGATTGCCTGTTTCTCTTCACATAGAAAACCACCATTTGTAGAATGCTCTTTTGCTTCACTTATATTTATTAGAGTGTGGGCATATCTTTTTTAGAAATAATTAAACTCTCTTGCTTCACTTATATCTATTTAGAGAGATGACAGGAATTGTTCATTCACATGGTTATTCATAAAATCCTACATAAACTTGTAGATCGCCGAATATGATATGTTTGATTCCTTGCAATAGTTTGCGATATAAAGGTGGTGATATTAGAGTCATGCTAGTGGATGACTATGGATTAGTAGAAATACTTGTGTTGAGGTTTGTGATTCACATAGCATGCACGTATGGTGAACCGTTATGTAACGAAGTTGGAGCATGAGATATTTTTTTGATTGCCATCCTTTGTGTGGAGGTCGAGATCACCCGATGGTTAACTCCTACCAACCCTTCCCCTAGGAGCATGCATGTAGTACTTTATTTTGATGGCTAATAAATTTTTGCAATAAGTATGTGAGTTCTTTATGACTAATGTTGAGTCCATGGATTATACGCACTCTCACCCTTTCATCATTGCTAGCCTCTTCGGTACCGTGCATTGCCCTTTCTCACCTCGAGAGTTGGTAAAAACTTCGTCGGTGCATCCAAACCCCATGATACGATACACTCTATCACACATAAGCCTCCTTATACCTTCCTCAAAACAGCCACCATACCTACCTATCATGGCATTTCCATAGCCATTTCGAGATATATTGCCATGCAACTTCCATCATCATCATATACATGACTTGAGCATTCATTGTCATATTGCTTTGCATGATCGTAAGATAGCTAGCATGATGTTTTCATGGCTTGTCCGTTTTTTGATATCTTTGCTATGCTAGATCATTGCACATCTCGGTACACCGCCGGAGGCATTCATATAGAGTCATATCTTTGTTCTAGTATCGAGTTGTAAGTAAATAAAAGTGTGATGATCATTATTATAGAGCATTGCCCCATGAAAAAGAGAGAGGCCAAAGAAGCCTAAATAAAAAAAGGGGCCAAAGAAGCCCGCAAAAAATGGGGCAATGCTACTATCCTTTTACCACACTTGTGCTTCAAAGTAGCACCATGTTCTTCATATAGAGAGTCTCTTGAGTTATCACTTTCATATACTAGTGGGAATTTTTCATTATAGAACTTGGCTTGTATATTCCGATGATGGGCTTCCTCAAAACGCCCGAGGTCTTCATGAGCAAGCAAGTTGGATGCACACCCACTTAGTTTCCAGTTTGATCTTTCATACACTTATAGCTCTTAGTGCATCCGTTGCATGGCAATCCCTACTCCTCACATTGACATCAATTGATGGGCACCATAGCCCATTGATTAGCCGCGTCGATGTGAGACTTTCTCCCTTTTTGTCTTCTCCACACAACCTCCACCATCATATTCTATTCCACCTATAGTGCTATTGTTGGAAATATGCCCTAGAGGCAATAATAAAATGATTATTAATATATTTCCTTGTTCATGATAATTGTCTTTTATTCATGCTATAATTGTGTTATCTGGAAATCGTAATACATGTGTGAATACATAGACCACAACATGTCCCTAGTGAGCCTCTAGTTGACTAGCTCGTTGATCAAGAGATAGTCATGGTTTCCTGACTATGGACATTGGATGTCGTTGATAACGGGATCACATCATTAGGAGAATGATGTGATGGACAAGACCCAATCCTAAGCATAGCACAAGATCGTGTAGTTCGTTTGCTAGAGCTTTTCCAATGTCAAGTATCTTTTCCTTAGACCATGAGATCGTGTAACTCCCGGATACCGTAGGAGTGCTTTGGGTGTACCAAACGTCACAACGTAACTGGGTGACTATAAAGGTATACTATGGGTATCCCCGAAAGTATCTGTTGGGTTGACACGGATCGAGACTGGGATTTGTCACTCCATATGACGGAGAGGTATCTCTGGGCCCACTCGGTAATGCATCATCATAATGAGCTCAAAGTGACCAAGTGTTTGGTCATGGGATCATGCATTACGGTACGAGTAAAGTGACTTGCCGGTAACGAGATTGAACGAGGTATTGGGATACCGACGATCGAATCTCGGGCAAGTAACGTATCGATTGACAAAGGGAATTGTATACGGGGTTACTTGAATCCTCGACATTGTGGTTCATTCGATGAGATCATCAAGGAGCATGTGGGAGCCAACATGGGTATCCAGACCCCGCTGTTGGTTATTGACCGGAGAGTCGTCTCGGTCATGTCTGCGTGTCTCCCGAACCCATAGGGTCTACACACTTAAGGTTCGGTGATGCTAGGGTTGTAGAGATATTAGTATGCAGTAACCCAAAAGTTGTTCGGATTCCCGGATGAGATCTCGAACGTCACGAGGAGTTCCGGAATGGTCCGGAGGTGAAGAATTATATATAGGAAGTCAGGTTTCGGCCATCGGGAAAGTTTCGGGGGTCACCAGTATTGTACCGGGACCACCGGAAGGGTCCCGGGGGTCCACCAGGTGGGGCCACCTATCCTGGAGGGCCCCATGAGCTGAAGTGAGAGGGGAACCAGCCCCTGGTGGGCTGGTGTGCCCCCCTTGGGCCCCCCTGCGCCTAGGGTTGGAAACCCTAGGGGTGGGGGCGCCTCCACCTGGCTTGGGGGGCAAGTTTCCCTCCTGGCCACCGCCCCCCCTTGGAGATTGCATCTCCTAGGGCCGGCACCCCCCTAGGGGCCCTATATAAAGAGGGGGGGAGGGAGGGCAGCTACACCCATGCTCTTGGCGCCTCCCTCTCCCTCCGCAACACCTCTCCCTCTCGTAGTGCTTGGCGAAGCCCTGCCGAGATCGCTGCTGCATCCACCACCACGCCGTTGTGCTGCTGGATCTCCATCAACCTCTCCTTCCCCCTTGCTGGATCAAGAAGGAGGAGACGTCTTCCCCAACCGTACGTGTGTTGAATGCGGAGGTGCTGTCCGTTCAGCACTAGGACCTTCGGTGATTTGGATCATGACGATTACGACTCCCTTAACCCCGTTCTCTTGAACGCTTCCGCTCACGATCTACAAGGGTATGTAGATGCACTCCTCTCTCTCATTGCTAGATGAACTCCATAGATTGATCTTAGTGAAGCGTAGAATTTTTTTATTTTCTACAATGTTCCCCAACAGTGGCATCATGAGCCAGGTCTATGCGTAGTTTCTTTGCATGAGTAGAACACAAATTTGTTGTGGGCGTAGATGTTGTCAATTTCCTTGCCACTACTAGTCTTATTTTGCTTCAGCGGCATCGTGGGATGAAGCGGCCCAGACCGACCTTACATGTACGCTTACGTGAGACAGGTTCCACCGACTAACATGCACTAGTTGCATAAGGTGGCTAGCGGGTGTCTGTCTCTTCCAATTTAGTTGGAGCGGATTCGATGAAAAGGTTCCTTATGAAGGGTAAATAGAAATTGGAATATCACGTTGTGGCTTTCACATAGGTAAGAAAACGTTCTTGCTAGAACCCTATTGCAGCCACGTAAAACATGCAACAACAATTAGAGGATGTCTAACTTGTTTTTGCAGCATATGCCTTGTGATGTGATATGGCCAAAAGTTGTGATGAATGATATATATGTGATGTGTGAGATCATGTTCTTGTAATAGGAATCACGACTTGCATGTCGATGAGTATGACAACCGGCAGGAGCCATAGGAGTTGTCTTAATTATCGTATGACCTGCGTGTCCATGATCAAACGCCATGTAATTACTTTACTTTATTGCTAAACCGTTAGCCATAGTAGTAGAAGTAATAGTTGGCGAGCAACTTCATGGAGACACGATGATGGAGATCATGATGATGTAGATCATGGTGTCATGCCGGTGACGAACATGATCATGGCGCCCCGAAGATGGAGATCAAAGGATCTATATGATATTGGCCATATCATGTCACTATTTGATTGCATGTGATGTTTATCATGTTTTTGCATCTTGTTTACTTAGAACGACAGTAGTAAATAAGATGATCCCTCATAATAATTTCAAGAAAGTGTTCCCCCTAACTGTGGCCGGTGCGAAAGTTTGTTGTTTCGAAGCACCACATGATGATCGGGTGTGAAAGATTCTAACGTTCACATACAACGGGTGTAAGACAGATTTACACATGCATAAACACTTAGGTTAACTTGACGAGCCTAGCATTTACAGACATGGCCTCGGAACACAAGAGACCGAAAGGTCGAACATGAGTCGTATGGAAGATACGATCAACATGGAGATGTTCACCGATGATGACTAGTCCGTCTCACGTGATGATCGAATACGGCCTAGTCGACCCGGATCATGTAACACTTAGATGACTAGAGGGATGTATAATCTGAGTGGGAGTTCATTAAATAATTTGATTAGATGAACTTAATTATCATGAACTAAGTCTAAAAACCTTTGCAAAAAATTTCTTGTAGATCAAATGGCCAACGCTCATGTAAACCTCAACTTCAATGCGTTCCTAGAGAAAACCAAGCTGAAAGATGATGGAAGCAACTATACGGACTGGGTCCGGAACCTGAGGATCATCCTCATAGCTGCCAAGAAAGCATATGTCCTAGAAGGACCGCTAGGTGAAGCACCCATCCCAGAGAACCAAGACATTATGAACGCTTGGCAGTCACGTGCTGATGATTACTCCCTCGTTTAGTGCGGCATGCTTTACAGCTTAGAACTGGGGCTCCAAAAGCGTTTTGAGCAACACGGAGCATATGAGATGTCCGAGGAGCTGAAAATGGTTTTTCAAGCTCATGCCCGAGTCGAGAGATATGAAGTCTCCGACAAGTTCTATAGTTGTAAGATGGAGGAAAATAGTTCTGTCAGTGAGCACATACTCAAAATGTCTGGGTTGCACAACCGCTTGTCCTAGCTGGACATTAACCTCCCGGATGAGGCGGTCATTGACAGAATCCTTCAGTCTCTCCCACCTAGCTACAAGAGCTTTGTTATGAACTACAATATGCAGGGGATGGTGAAAACTATTCCTGAAGTATTTTCAATGCTCAAGTCAGCGAAGGTGGAAATCAAAAAGGAACATCAAGTGTTGATGGTCAATAAAACCACTAAGTTCAAGAAAGGCAAGGGTAAGAAGAACTTCAATAAGGACGGCAAGGAAGTTGCCGCGTCCGGTAAGCTAGTTACTGGGAAGAAGTCAAAAATGGACCCAAGCCTGAGACTGAGTGCTTTTATTGCAAAGGGAAGGGTCACTGGAAGCGGAACTGCCCCAAATACTTAGTGGACAAGAAGGCCGGCAACACTAAAGGTATATGTGATATACATGTAATTGATGTGTACCTTACCAGTACTCGTAGTAGCTCCTGGGTATTTGATACCGGTGTGGTTTCTCATATTTGTAACTCAAAGCAGGAGCTGCAGAATAAGCGAAGACTAGCGAAGGACGAGGTGACGACGCGCGTCGGGAATGGTTCGAAGGTCGATGTGATCACCTTCAGCGCGCTACCTCTACATTTACCTACGGGATTAGTTTTAAACCTTAGTAATTGTTATTTAGTGCCAGCTTTGAGCATGAACATTGTATCTGGATCTCGTTTAATGCAAGATGGCTACTCATTTAAATCCGAGAATAATGGTTGTTCTATTTATATGAGAGATATGTTTTATGGTCATGCCCTGCTGGTCAATGGTTTATTCTTAATGAATCTCGAACGTAATGTTACACATATTCATAGTGTGAATACCAAAAGATGTAAGGTTGATAACGATAGTCCCACATACTTGTGGCACTGCCGCCTTGGTCACATTGGTGTCAAGCGGATGAAGAAGCTACATGCTGATGGGCTTTTAGAGTCTCTCGATTATGAATCATTTGACACATGCGAACCATGCCTCATGGGCAAAATGACCAAGACTCCGTTCTCCGAAACAATGGAGCGAGCAACCAACTTATTGGAAATCATACATACTGATGTGTGCGGTCCAATGAGCGTTGAGGCTCGCGGAGGCTATCGTTATGTTCTCACTCTCACTGATGACTTAAGTAGATATGGGTATGTCTACTTGATGAAACACAAGTCTGAGACCTTTGAAAAGTTCAAGGAATTTCAGAATGATGTAGAGAATCAACGTGACCGAAAAATAAAGTTCTTACGATCAGATCGTGGAGGAGAATGTTTAAGTCACGAATTTGGTACACACTTAAGGAAATGTGGAATCTTTTCACAACTCACGCCGCCTGGAACACCTCAGCGTAATGGTGTGTCCGAACATCGTAATCGCACTCTATTGGATATGGTGCGATCTATGATGTCTCTTACCGATTTACTGCTATCATTTTGGGGATACGCTCTAGAGATAGCTACATTCACTTTAAATAGGGCACCGTTTAAATCTATTGAGACGACACCATATGAATTATGGTTTGGGAAGAAACCTAAGTTGTCGTTTCTAAAATTTTGGGGATGCGATGCTTATGTCAAGAAACTTCAACCTGAAAAGCTCGAACCCAAGTCAAAAAAATGCGTCTTCATAGGATACCCTAAGGAAACCATTGGGTATACCTTCTACCTTAGATCCGAAGGCAAGATCTTTGTTGCCAAGAACGGGTCCTTTCTAGAGAAAGAGTTTCTCTCGAAAGAAGTAAGTGGGAGGAAAGTAGAACTCGATGAAGTACTACCTCTTGAACAGGAAAGTAGTGCAGCTCAGGAAAATGTTCCTGTGGTGCCTACACCGACTGGAGAGGAAATTAATGGTAATGATCAAAGTACTTCAGATCAAGTTGCTACTAAACTTCATAGGTCCACAAGGACACGTTCCACACCAGAGTGGTATGGCAACCCTATCCTGGAAATCATGTTGTTAGACAACGGTGAACCTTCGAACTATGAAGAAGCGATGGTGGGCCCAGATTCCAACAAATGGCTTGAAGCCATGCAATCCGAGATAGAATCCATGTATGAAAACAAAGTATGGACTTTGACAGACTTTCCCGATGATCGGCGAGCGGTAGAAAATAAATGGATCTTTAAGAAGAAGACGGACGCAGATGGTAATGTTACCATCTATAAAGCTCGACTTGTCGCTAAGGGTTATCAGAAGTTCAAGGGGTTGACTACGATGAGACTTTCTCTCCCATAGCGAAGCTGAAGTCTGTCCAAATCATGTTAGCAATTGCCGCATACTATGATTATGAGATATGGCAAATGGACATCAAAACGGCATTCCTTAACGGCTATCTTAAGGAAGAACTGTATATGATGCAGCCGGAAGGTTTTGTCGATCCCGAGAATGCTAACAAGGTATGCAAGCTCCAACGATCCATTTATGGGCTGGTGCAAGCATCTCAGAGTTGGAACATTCGCTTTGATGAGATGATCAAAGCGTTTGGGTTTATGCAGACTTATGGAGAAGCCTGCGTTTACAAGAAAGTGAGTGGGAGCTCTGTAGCATTTCTCATATTATATGTAGATGACATACTTTTGATGGGAAGTGATATAGAACTTTTGGACAACATTAAGGCCTACTTGAACAAGTGTTTTTCAATGAAGGACCTTGGAGAAGCTGCTTACATATTAGGCATCAAGATCTATAGGGATAGATCGAGACGCCTCATAGGTCTTTCACAAAGCACATACCTTGATAAGATATTGAAGAAGTTCAATATGGATCAGTCCAAGAAAGGGTTCTTGCCTGTATTGCAAGGTGTGAGATTGAGCTCGGCTCAATGCCCGACCACGACAAAAGTATAGAAGAGATGAGTGTCATCCCCTATGCCTCAGCCATAGGGTCTATTATGTATGCCATGCTGTGTACCATACCTGATGTAAACCTCGCCGTCAGTTTGGTAGGAAGGTACCAAAGTAATCCCGGCAAGGAACACTGGACAGCGGTCAAGAATATCCTGAAGTACCTGAAGAGGACTAAGGATATGTTTCTCGTTTATGGAGGTGACGAAGAGCTCGTCGTAAAGGGTTACGTCGACGCTAGCTTCGACACAGATCTGGATGACTCTAAGTCACAAACCGGATACGTGTATATTTTGAATGGAGGGGTAGTAAGCTGGTGCAGTTGCAAGCAGCGCGTTGTGGCAGGATCTACATGTGAAGCGGAGTACATGGTAGCCTCGGAGGCAGCGCATGAAGCAATCTGGATGAAGGAGTTCATCACTGACCTAGGAGTCATACCCAATGCGTCGGGGCCGATCACTCTCTTTTGTGACAACACTGGAGCTATTACCCTTGCCAAGGAGCCCAGGTTTCACAAGAAGACCAGGCACATCAAGCGTCGCTTCAACTCCATTCGTGAAAACGTTCAAGATGGAGACATAGATATTTGCAAAGTGAGATATTTGCAAAGTGCATACATATCTGAATGTCGCAGATCCGTTGACTAAACCTCTTCCCCGAGCAAAACATGATCAACACCAGAACTCTATGGGTGTTCGATTCATCACAGTGTAACTAGATTATTGACTCTAGTGCAAGTGGGAGACTGTTGGAAATATGCCCTAGAGGCAATAATAAAATGACTATTATTATATTTCCTTGTTCGTGATAATTGTCTTTTATTCATGCTATAATTGTGTTATCCGGAAATCGTAATACATGTGTGAATACATAGACCACAACATGTCTCTAGTAAGCCTCTAGTTGACTAGCTCGTTGATCTACAGATAGTCATGGTTTCCTGACTATGGACATTGGATGTCGTTGATAACGGGATCACATCATTAGGAGAATGATGTGATGGACAAGACCCAATCCTAAGCATAGCACAAAATTGTGTAGTTCGTTTGCTAGAGCTTTTCCAATGTCAAGTATCTTTTCCTTAGACCATGAGATCATGTAACTCCCGGATACCGTAGGAGTGCTTTGGGTGTACCAAACATCACAAGTAACTGGGTGACTATAAAGGTATACTACGGGTATCCCCGAAAGTATCTGTTGGGTTGACATGGATCGAGACTGGGATTTGTCACTCAGTATGAGGGAGAGGTATCTCTGGGCCCACTCGGTAATGCATCATTACAATGAGCTCAAAGTGACCAAGTGTTTGGTCATGGGATCATGCATTACGGTACGAGTAAAGTGACTTGCCGGTAACGAGATTGAACGAGGTATTGGGATACTGACGATCGAATCTCGGGCAAGTAACGTACCGATTGACAAAGGGAATTGTATACGGGGTTACTTGAATCCTCGACATCGTGGTTCATCCGATGAGATCATCGAGGAGCATGTGGGAGCCAACATGGGTATCCAGATCTCGCTGTTGGTTATTGACTGGAGAGTCGTCTCGGTCACGTCTGCGTGTCTCCCGAACCTGTAGGGTCTACACACTTAAGGTTCAGTGACGCTAGGGTTGTAGAGATATTAGTATACAGTAACCCAAAAGTTGTTCGGATTCCTGGATGAGATCTCGGACATCACGAGGAGTTCCGGAATGGTCCGGAGGTGAAGAATTATATATAGGAATTCAGGTTTCGGCCATCGGGAAAGTTTCGGGGGGTCACCGATATTGTACCGGGACCACCGGTAGGGTCCCGGGGGTCCATCGGGTGGGGCCACCTATCCCGGAGGGTCCCATGGGCTGAAGTGGGAGGGGAACCAGCCCCTGGTGGGCTGGTGCCCCCCCCTTGGCCCCCCCTGCGCCTAGGGTTGGAAACCCTAGGGGTGGGGGCGCCTCCACCTAGCTTGGGGGGCCAGTTTCCCTCCTGGACGCCGCCCCCCCTTGGAGATTGCATCTCCTAGGGCCGCCCCCCTAGGGGCCCTATATAAAGAGGGGGGGGGGGGGAGGGAGGGCATCCGCACCCATGCTCTTGGTGCCTCCCTCTCCTTCCGCAACACCTCTCCCTCTCGTAGTGCTTGGCGAAGCCCTGCCGAGATCGCTGCTGCATCCACCACCACGCCGTCGTGCTGCTGGATCTCCATCAACCTCTCCTTCCCCCTTGCTGGATCAAGAAGGAGGAGACATCTTCCCCAACCGTAAGTGTGTTGAACGCGGAGGTGCTGTCCGTTCATGACTAGGACCTTCGGTGATTTGGATCACGACGAGTACGACTCCCTCAACCCCGTTCTCTTGAACGCTTCCGCTCGCGATCTACAAGGGTATGTAGATGCACTCCTCTCTCTCGTTGCTAGATGAACTCCATAGATTCATCTTGGTGAAGCATAGAGAATTTTTATTTTCTGCAACGTTCCCCAACAGCTTTATCCATGGCTCACGCTCATGTATTGCGTGAAAGTTGAAAAGGTTTGAGAACATCAAAAGTATGAAACAATTGCTTGGCTTGTCATCAGGGTTGAGCATGATTTGAATATTTTGTGTGATGAAGATGGAGCATAGCCAGACTATATGATTTTGTAGGGATAACTTTCTTTGGCCATTTTGTTTTGAAAAGACATGATTACTTTGTTAGTACGCTCGAAGTATTATTGTTCTTATGTCAAATGATAGACCATTGCTTTGAATCACTCGTGTCTTAATATTCATGCCATGATTAGATATATGATCAAGATTATGCTAGGTAGCATTCCGCATCAAAAATTATCCTTTTTTCATTTACCTACTCGAGGACAAGCAGGAATTAAGCTTGGGGATGCTGATACGTCTCCATTGTATCTATAATTTTTGATTGTTCCATGCCAATATTCTACAACTTTCATATACTTTTGGCAACTTTTTATATTATTTTTGGGACTAACAATTGATCCAGTGCCTAGTGCCAGTTCCTGTTTGTTGCATGTTTTATGTTTCACAGAAAACCCATATCAAACAGAGTCCAAATGGGATAAAAATGGACGGAGAATATTTTTGGAATATTTGTGACCTCTAGGAAGAAGAATCAACGCGAGACGGTGCCCGAGGGGGCCACAAGGCAGGGGGCGCGCCCTAGGGGGGCAGGCACGCCCCTGACCCTCGTGGGCACCCCGGAAAGTGGTTGCTGCTCTTCTTTGGCCGCAAGAAAGCCAATTTTCAGAAAAAAATCTTGGCGAAGGTTTCAATCCAATCGGAGTTACGTATCTCCGGATATATAAGAAACGGTGAAAGGGCAGAATACCAGAACACAGAAACAGAGAGAGACAGAGAGACAGATCCAATCTCGGAGGGGCTCTCTCCCCTCCCATGCCATGGAGACCATGGACCAGAGGGGAAACTCTTCTCCCATCTAGGGAGAAGGTCAAGGAAGAAGAAGAAGAAGGGGGGGGGGGCTCTCTCCCCCTTGCTTCCGGTGGCGCCGGAACACTGCCGGGGGCCATCATCATCACCGCGATCTTCACCAACACTGCCGTCATCTTCACCAACATCTCCATCACCTTCCCCCATCTATATTCAGTGGTCCACTCTCCCGCAACCCTCTGTACCCTCTACTTGAACATGGTGCTTTATGCTTCATATTATTATCCAATGATGTGTTGCCATCCTATGATGTCTGAGTAGATTTTTGTTGTCCTATCGGTAATTGGTGAATTGCTATGATTGGTTTAATTTGCTTGTGGTTATGTTGCTGTCCTATGGTGCTCTCCGTGGCTCACAAGGTTGAGGGATTCCCGTTGTAGGGTGTTGCAATACGTTCATGATTCGCTTATAGTGGGTCGCTTGAGTGACAGAAGCATAAATCCGAGTAAGGGGGTTGTGGCGTATGGGATAAAGGGGACTTGATGCTTTAATGCTATGGTTGGGTTTTATCTTAATGATCTTTAGTAGTTGCGGATGCTTGCTAGAGTTCCAATCATAAGTGCATATGATCCAAGAAGATAAAGTATGTTAGCTTATGCCTCTCCCACATAAAACTTGCTATCGGTCTAGTAAAGTAGTCAATTGCTTAGGGACAATTTCACAACTCCTACCACCACTTTTCCACACTCGCTATATTTACTTTATTGCTTCTTTATCTAAACATCCCATAGTTTATATTTACGTGCTCTTTATTATCTTGCAAACCTATCCAACAACTCCTACAACGTCCTTCTAGTTTCATACTTGTTCTAGGTAAAGCGAACGTCAAGTGTGCGTAGAGTTGTATCGGTGGTCGATAGAACTTGAGGGAATATTTGTTCTACCTTTATCTTCTCGTTGGGTTCGACAGTCTTACTTATGGAAAGAGGCTACAGTTGATCCCGTATACTTGTGGGTTATCAAGACCTTTTTCTGGCGCCGTTATCGGGGAGTCATAGCGTGGGGTGAATATTCTCGTGTGTGCTTGTTTGCTTTATCAGTAAGTAATTTTTATTTGCTGTTCTTAGTTGTTTTCTATCTTTAGTTATGGGTAGGAAACGAAAAATACCAAAAACATTAGTTGTACCTACTGAACCAATGGTTGAAGAACCACTCAAAATCTATCACACTCCTAAAGCTTTTTACTTGGATCATCTTCAATCCCTTTGTGCTCGTGCTGAAACCCCAACTAGCTTAGTTGAGGGCAAATCTTTAGATGAGCATGCTTGTTATGTGCGACACCGTATATCTAAGAAAGGGAAACTTTTACTGGATCAAATACATCATTTGCAATGCTATGCTTGGAATTTATGTGAAATATATGATTTTACTTGTTGTTCTGAAAACCCTAAGAAACACCTTCCCTACCAATGTGAGTTTAGTGATAATGGAATCGCATCTTCATATGCTAAGGGTGTTTATAATTACTATGATGTTCAACAGATTGAAGAATTTGTTGCTTTTAAGGGTGCTTATACAATTGGTTCTTTGATTGAAACGTATGATGCTACTCTCTACAAATCTGAAATTTTTGCCATACTTAATTATTGTTATGATAATTATGCTTCTAATGCCTATGTTAAACTATATATTGAGGACTCCTCCGCAGTCCAAGAAGAGACTAATATTTTGCAGGAGTCTATCGACGAAGGTATTGATGAAACTGTGAACTCATTGGATGAAAAATATGATGAGGAGAGCGAAGAACAAAAGGAGGAAGAGCGGATTAGCTACCCGTGCCCCCCTTCTAATGAGAGTAACTCTTCAACTCATACATTCTTTAATTTCCCTTCATGTTTACCGAAAGATGATTGCTATGATGATTGTTCTGATCCCTTTGAATATCTTGAAATACCCCCTTTTGATGATGCTTGCTTTGCTTGTGTCGCGCAAGCGTGAGGGATTCCTGCTGTAGGGTGTTGCAATATGTTCATGATTCACTTATAGTGGGTTGCTTGAGTGACAGAAGCATAAACCCGAGTAAGGGGGTTGTGGCGTATGGGATAAAGGGGACTTGATGCTTTAATGCTATGGTTGGGTTTTACCTTAATGATATTTAGTAGTTGCGGATGCTTGCTAGAGTTCCAATCATATGTGCATATGATCCAAGAAGATAAAGTATGTTAGCTTATGCCTCTCCCACATAACACTTGCTATCAGTCTAGTAAAGTAGTCAATTGCTTAGGGACAATTTCACAACTCCTACCACCACTTTTCCACACTCTCTATATTTACTTTATTGCTTCTTTATCTAAACAGCCCCTAGTTTATATTTACGTGCTCTTTGTTATCTTGCAAACCTATCCAACAACTCCTACAAAGTCCTTCTAGTTTCATACTTGTTCTAGTAAAGAAAACGTCAAGTATGCTTAGAGTTGTATTGGTGGTTGATAGAACTTGAGGGAATATTTGTTCTACCTTTAGCTCCTCGTTGGGTTCGACACTCTTACTTATTGATATAGGCTACAATTGATCCCCTATACTTGTGGGTTATCAGGGAACAACGTATATTGTTATGTGGTTTGACCGATAAAGATCTTCTTAGAATATGTAGGAGCCAATATGAACATCCAGGTTCCGCTATTGGTTATTGACCAGAGACGTGTCTCGGTCATGTCTATATAGTTCTCGAACCCGTAGGGTCCACATGCTTAACGTTCGTTGATGATCGGTAATATGAGTTTATGTGTTTTGATGTATTGAAGGTAGTTCGGAGTCCCAGATATGATCACGGACATGACGAGGAGTCTCGAAATGGTTGAGACACAAAGATCGATATATTGGATGACTATGTTTGGACTTTGGAAGGGTTCCGGGCAAGTTTGGACAGATACCAGAGTACCGGGGAGTTACCGAAACCCCCCAGGGAGTGTAATGGGCCTATTGGGCCTTAGTGGAGAAGAGGAGGGGCGGCCAGGGCAGGCCGTGCACCCCTACCCCTATAGTACGAATTGGACAAGGAGGGGGGGGGCACCCCCCTTTCCTTTCCCCTCTATCCTCCTTCCCTCTCTCCTACTCCTAATCTTGGAAGGGTTGGAGTCCTACCCCCGGTGGGAGTAGGACTCCCCTTGGGGCGCGCCTAGGAGGGCTGGCCCCTCGCCCTCCTCCACTCCTTTATATACGGAGGAGTGGGGCACCCCATAGACACACAAGTTGATCATTGATCTTTAGCCGTGTGCGGTGCCCCCCTCCACCATAATCCACCTCAGTCATATCATAGTGGTGCTTAGGCAAAGCCATGCGTCGATAGCTTCATCAACACCTTTATCACGCCGTTGTGCTGACGGAACTCTCCCTCGAAGCTCTACTGGATCATGAGTTTGTGGGACGTCACCGAGCTGAATGTGTGCAGATCGTGGAGGTGCCGTACGTTCGGTACTAGGATCGGTCGATCGTGAAGATGTACGACTACATCAATCGCGTTGTCATAACGCTTCCGCTTACGGTCTACGAGGGTACGTGGATGACGCTCTCCCCTCTCGTTGCTATGCATCACCAGGATCTTTCATGTGCGTAGGATTTTTTTTGAAATTACTACGTTCCCCAACAGTGGCATCCGAACCAGGTTTATGCGCAGATGTTATATGCACGAGTAGAACACAAGTGAGTTGTGGGCGATACTAGTCATACTTCTTACCAGCATGTCATACTTTGAGTCGGCGGTATCGTTGGATGAAGCGGCCCGGACCGACATTACGCGTACGCTTACGCGAGACTGGTTCTACCGACGTGCTTCGCACATAGGTGGCTGGCGGGTGTCAGTTTCTCCGACTTTAGTTGAATCGAGTGTGGCTACGCCCGGTCCTTGTGAAGGTTAAAACAACACACACTTGACGAAATACCATTGTGGTTTTGATGTGTAGGTAAGAACGATTCTTGCTTAGCCCACAGTAGCCACGTAAAACTTGCAACAACAAAGTAGAAGACGTCTAACTTGTTTTTGCAGGGCATGTTGTGTTGTGATATGTTCAAGACATGATGCTATATTTTATTGTATGAGATGATCATGTTTTGGAACAGAGTTATCGGCAACTGGCAGGAGCCATATGGTTGTTGCTTTATTGTATGAAATGCAATCGCCATGTAATTGCTTTACTTTATCACTAAGCGGTAGCGATAGTCGTAGAAGCAATAGTTGGCGAGATGACAACGATGCTACGATGGAGATCAAGGTGTCATGCCGGTGACGATGGTGATCATGACGGTGCTTTGTAGATGAAGATCAAAGGCACAAGATGATGATGGCCATATCATATCACTTATAATGATTGCATATGATGTTTATCTTTTATGCATCTTATTTTGCTTTGATTGACGGTAGCATTATAAGATGATCTCTCACTAAATTCAAGGTATAAGTGTTCTTGCTGAGTATGCACCGTTGCCAAAGTTCGTCGTACTGAGACACCACGTGATGATCGAGTGCGATAAGCTCTACATTCACATACAACGGGTGCAAGCCAGTTTTGCACACGCAGAAATACTCAGGTTAAACTTGACGAGCCTAGCATATGCAGATATGGCCTCGGAACACCAAGACCAAAAGGTCGAGCGTGAATCATATAGTAGATATGATCAACATAGTGATGTTCACCATTGAAAACTACTCCATCTCACGTGATGATCGAACATGGTTTAGTTGATTTGGATCACGTGATCACTTAGACGATTAGAGAGATGTCTATCTAAGTGGGAGTTCTTAAGTAATTTCATTAATTGAACTTTAATTTATCATGAACTTAGTACCTGCTAGTATTTTGCTTGTCTATGTTGTTTTAGATAGATGGCTGCTACGTCTTGAGCTTGCGTTGGTTTCCCTTGAAGAGGAAAGGGTGATGCAACAATAGTAGCGTAAGTATTTCCCTCAATTTTTGAGAACCAAGGTATCAATCCAGTAGGAGGATCCTCAAAAGTCTCATGCACCTACACAAACAAACAAGAACTCGCAACCAACGTAATAAAGGGGTTGTCAATCCCTTCACGGCCACTTGCAAAAGTGAGATCTGATATAGATAATATGATAAGATAAATATATTTTTGGTATTTTATAATATAGATTGGAAAAGTAAAGATGCAACTAAAATTAGATTGAAAGCTTATGTGATAAAAGATAGACCCCGGGGCCATAGGTTTCACTAGTGGCTTCTCTCAAGATAGCATAAGTATTACGGTGGGTGAAAAAATTACTGTCGAGCAATTGATAGAAAAACGAATAATTATGAGATTATCTAGTCATGATCATGTATATAGGCATCACGTCCGTGACAAGTAGAACGACTCCTGCCGACATCTACTACTATTACTCCACACATCGACCGCTATCCAGCATGCATCTAGAGTATTAAGTTCATAAAGAACAGAGTAACGCATTAAGAAAGATGACATGATGTAGAGGGATAAACTCATGCGATATGATATAAACCCCATCTTTTTATCCTCGATGGAAACAATACAATACATGCCCTGTTGCCCCTGCTGTCACTGGGAAAGGACACCGCAAGATTGAACCCAAAGCTAAGCACTTCTCCCATTGCAAGGAAGATCAATCTAGTAGGCCAAACCAAACTGATAATTCGAAGAGGCTTGCAAAGATAACTTAATCACACATAAAAGAATTCAGAGGAGATTCAAATATTTCCCATAGATAAACTTGATCATAAACCCACAATTCATCGGATCTCGACAAACACACTGCAAAAAGAGTTACATCAAATAGATCTCCAAGAAGATCGAGGAGAACATGGTATTGAGATTCAAAGAGAGAGAAGAAGCCATCTAGCTAATAACTATGGATCCAAAGGTCTGTGATAAACTACTCACAACTCATCGGAGAGGCTATGGTGTTGATGTACAAGCCCTCTGTGGTTGATTCCCCCTCCGGCGGAGCGCCGACGAAGGCTCCAAGATGGGATCTCGCAGATACAGAAGGTTACGGTGGTGGAAATAGTTTTTTGTGGTCGCCCCTGATGTTCTCGGGGTACGTGGGTATATATAGGAGGAAGAAGTAGGTCAGTGGACTCCCAAGGGGCCCACGAGACAGGGGGGCACGCCCAGTAGGGGGGGGGGCGCCCTCCAGCCTCGTGGCCTCCTTGATTGTTTCTTGACTTGCACTCCAAGTCCTATGGATCACGTTTGTTCCAAAAAGATCGCTCCCGAAGGTTTCATTCCATTTGGACTCCGTTTGATATTCCTTTTCTTCGAAACACTGAAATAGGCAAAAAAACAGCAACACGGGCTGGGCCTCCGGTTAGTGGGTTAGTCTCAAAAATGATATAAAAGTTTAAAGTAAAGCCCATAAACATCCAAAACGGGTAATGTAATAGTATGGAACAATAAAAAATTATAGATCCATTGGGGACGTATCAAGCATCCCCAAGCTTAATTTCTGCTCGTCCTCGAGTAGGTAAATGATAAAAACAGAAATTTTGATGTGGAATGCTACCTAGCATAATTCTCAATGTAATTTTCTTTATTGTGGCATGATTTTTCAGATCCAAATGATTCAAGATAAAAGCTTATAAAACATAAAAATAATAATACTCGAAGCATACTAACAAATAATCATGTCCTATCAAAATAGCATAGCCAAAGAAAGCTTATCCCTACAAAATCATATAGTTAGGCCATGCTTCATTTTCATTACACAAAATACTCCCATCATGAACAACCCGATGACGAGCCGAGAAATTGGTTCATACTTTTTAACGCGCTTCAGCTTTTTCAACTCTTATTCAATACATGAGCGCAAGCCATGGACATAGCACTATGGTGGTATATGGTGGTGGTTGTGAGGACAAAAAGGGAGAAGATAGTCTCACATCAACTAGGCGTATCAACGGGCTATGGAGATGCCCATCAATAGATATCAATGTGAGTGAGTAGGGATTGCCATGCAATAGATGCACTAGAGCTATAAATATATGAAAGCTCAACAAAAGAAACTAAGTGGGTGTGCATCCAACTTGCTTGCTCACAAAGACCTAGGGCATTTTGAGGAAGCCCATCATTGGAATATACAAGCCAAATTCTATAATGAAAAATTCCCACTAGTTTATATGAAAGTGACAACACAAGAGACTCTCTATCATGAAGATCATGGTGCTATTTTGAAGCACAAGTGTGGAAAAGAGATAATAGCATTGTCCCTTCTCTCTTTTTCTCTCATTTTTTTATTTTTTTATTTGGCCTTTCTCCTTTTTTTATTTGGTGGGCTCTTTGGCATATTTTTTTTAAAGTCCAAAGTCTCATCCCGACTTGTGGAGGAATCATAGTATTCATCATCCTTTCCTCACTTGGGACAATGCTCTAATAATGAAGATCATCACACTTTTTATTAATTTACAACTCAAGAATTACAACTCAACACTTAGAACAAAATATGACTCTATATGAATGCCTCCGGCGGTGTACCGGGATATGCAATGAATTAAGAGTGACATGTATGAAAATTATGAGGGTGGCCTTGCCACAATTACGACGTCAACTACATGATCATGAAAAGAGCAATATGACAATGATGGAGCGTGTCATAATAACAGAACGATGGAAAGTTGCATGGCAATATATCTCAGAATGGCTATGGAAATGCCATAATAGGTAGGTATGGTGGCTGTTTTGAGGAAGGTAAATAATGGGTGCATGATACCGGCGAAAGTTGCGCGGTACAATAGAGGCTAACAAAGTGGAAGGGTGAGTGTGCGTATATCCATGGACTCACATTAGTCATAAAGAACTCATATACTTATTGCAAAAGTCTACTTAGCCCTCGAAGCAAAGTACTACTACGCATGCCCCTAGAGGGATAGATTGGTAGGAAAAGACCATCGCTCATCCCCGACTGCCACTCATAAGGAAGACAATCAAAAGAGCACCTCATGCAACAAATTTGTCACACAACTTTTACCATACGTGCATGCTACGGGACTTGCCAACTTCAACACAAGTATTTCTCAATTTCATAATTACCCACTAGCATGACTCTAACATTACCACATTTATATCTCAAAACAATTATCAAGCATCAAATTGATCCTAGTGTTTATGCACTTTCTATGATAGTTTTTATTATACCCAACTTGGATGCTCATCATTCTAGGACCAAATTCATAACCATAGAAAATACCAGGCTGTTCTAAAAGACTCTCAAAATAATATAAGTGAAGCATGAGAGATCATCAATTTCTTCAAAATTAAGCCACCGCCATGCTCTAAAAGATATAAGTGAAGTACTAGAGCAAATACTATCTAGCTCAAAAGATATAAGTGAAGCACATAGAGTATTCTAATAAATTCTAATCAAGTGGGCCTCTCCCAAAAGGTGTGTACAGCAAGGATGATTGTGGTAAACTAAAAATCAAATACTAATATCATACAAGACGCTCCAAGCAAAACACATATCATGTGGCGAATAAAAATATAGCTCCAAGTAAAGTTACCTATAAACGAAGACGAAAGAGGGGATGACTTCCGGGGCATCCCCAAGATTAGGCTTTTGTATATTCTTGAATATCTTGGGGTGCCATGGGCATCCCCAAGCTTAGGCTCTTGCCACTCCTTATTCCATAGTCCATCAAATCTTTACCCAAAACTTGAAAACTTCACAACACAAAACTCAACAGGAAATCTCATGAGCTCCCTTAGTGAAAGAAAGAAAATCCACCACATAAGGTAATGTAATGAACTCATTCTTTATTTATATTGGTGTTAAACCTACTATATTCCAAGTTCTCTATGGTTCATACCCTTACATACTAGCCATAGATGCATCAAAATAAGCAAACAACACACGAAAAACAGAATCTGTCAAAAACAGAACAGTCTGTAGCAATCTGTAACTCTCGAATACTTATGGAACTCTAAAAATCCTACAAAAATAGGAAATCCTGGGCAATTTGTCTATTGATCTACAGAAAACAGAATCAACGTAAAAGCACGTTTCTGTGAATTACTAAAATTATTTTCGTGCGTGCAAAGTTTCTGTTTTTCAGCCGAATCAAATTAACTATTACCATAGGTTATCCTATAGGTTCTACTTGGCACAAACACCAATTAAAATATAAAACACATCTAAATAGAAGTTAGATGCAAAATTTATTATTACTAAACAGAAACAAAAACAAAAAACACAAATAAAATTGGGTTGTCTCCCAACTAGCGCTATCGTTTAACGCCCCTAGCTAGGCATAAAAGCGAGGATATATCTAAGTAGTGCCATCTTTGGCACTCAATTCATAAGTAGCTCGCATGATAGATTCATAAGGTAATCTAACATTCTTTCTTGGAAAGTTCTCCATGCCTTTCCTTAATGGAAATTCGAATCTAATATTCCCTTCCTTCATATCAATAATCGCACCAATCGTTCTACGGAAAGGTCTACCAAGAATAATAGGGCAAGAAAGATTGCAATCCATATCAAGAATGATAAAATCTACGGGCACCAAATTTCTATTTGCAACAATGATAACATCATTGATCCTTCCCATTGTATTTTTAATGGTGGAATCCGCAAGGTGCAAATTTAAAGAGCAATCATCAAGATCATGGAAACCTAGAATATCACATAAAGTTTTCGGAATAGTGGAAACACTAGCACCCAAATCACATAAAGCATAACACTCATGATCTTTAATTTTAATCTTTATAGTAAGTTCCCACTCATCATAAAGTTTTCTAGGTATAGAAACTTCCAAATTAAGTTTTTCATCAAAAGATTGCATCAAGGCATCAACAATATGTTTGGTAAAAGCTTTATTTTGACTATAAGCATGAGGAGAATTCACAACAGATTGCAACAAGGAAATACTATCTTCTAAAGAACAATTATCATAATTAAATTCCTTGAAATCCAAGATAGTGGGTTCAATGCTATTTAAAGTCTTGACCTCTCCAATCCCACTTTTACCAAATTTAGCATCAAGATCTAAAAACTCCAAATCATTGGGATGCCTTTTAACTAAAGTTGACTCATCTCCAGTCCCATCATTATTAAGATTCATATTGCAAAACAAAGATCTAATAGGGGAAACATCAATAACTTTAAGATCTTCATCATTATTTTCATGGAAACTAGAAGAACACGCCTTTATAAAGCAATCTTTCTTAGCACGCAATCTAGCGGTTCTTTCTTTGCACTCATCAATGGAAATTATCATAGTTTGGAGAGACTAATTGATATCATGCTTAGGAGGAGTAGATCTAAGTTTCAAAGAATCAACATCAAGCGAGAGTCTATCAACGTTCCTAGTCAAATCATCAACTTTAAGCAATTTTATTCAAGCAAGGCATTAAAATTCTTTTGAGAGATCATAAATTATTTCACACTATTCTCAAAATCAGAGGGCATCTTATTAAAATTACCATAAGAATTATTGTAGGAATTTTCATAATTATTAGAGGAATTACTAGGGAACGGTCTAGGATTAAAGTTTCCTCTATAAGCATTGTTACCAAAATTATTCCTACCAACAAAATTCACATCCAAAGATTCATTATTATTCTCAATCAAAGTAGACAAAGGCATATCATTGGGATTGATAGAAGCACTCTTAGTAGCAAACAATTTCATAAGTTCATCCATCTTTCCACTCAAAACATTAATTTCTTCTATAGCATGCACTTTTTTACTAGTAGATCTTTCGGTGTGCCATTGAGAATAATTAGCCATAATATTATCAAGGAGTTTTGTAGCTTCCCTAAGGTGACTTCCATAAAAATGCCTCCCGCGGCCGAATCTAAAAGATTTCTAGAAGCAAAATTAAATCCGGCATAAAATTTTGTATGATCATCCATAAATTCAAACCATGAGTAGGGCAATTGCGAATCATCAATTTCATTCTTTCCCAAGATTGGGCAACATGCTCATGATCAAGTTGTTTAAAATTCATAATATCGTTCCTAAGAGAGATGATCTTAGCGGGAGGAAAATACTTAGAGATAAAAGCATCTTTGCACTTATTCCATGAATCAATACTATTCTTAGGCAAAGATGAAAACCAAACTTTAGCACGATCTCTAAGTGAAACCGGAAATAACTTCAATTTAACAATATCATTATCCGTATCTTTCTTCTTTTGCATCTCACACAAATCAACAAAGTTGTTTAGATGGGTAGCGGCATCTTCACTAGGAAGGCCAGAAAATTGATCTTTCATAACAAGATTCAGCAAAGCAGCATTGATTTCACAAGACTCAACGTCATTAAGAGGAGCAATCGGAGTACTAAGGAAATCATTATTATTGGCATTGGAGAAATCACACAATTTGGTATTATCTTGCGCCGCGACAAGTAATCCAACAGACAAGCAAACAAAAAGGCAAACGAAAGAGAGCGGAGATTGAGAAAGATAGGGCGAATAAAACGGCAAGGGTGAAGTGTGGGAGACAAAAACGAGAGGCAAATGGCAAATAATATAAATGCGAGGGAGATGAGTTTGTGATGGTACTTGGTATGTCTTGACTTGAGCGAAGACCTCCCCGGCAATGGTGCCAGAAATCCTTCTTGCTACATCTTGAGCTTGTGTTGGTTTTCCTTGAAGAGGAAAGGGTGATGCAGCAATAGTAGCATAAGTATTTCCCTCAGTTTTTTAGAACCAAGGTATCAATCCAGTAGGAGGCTCCTCAAAAGTCCCACTCACCTACACAAACAAACAAGAACTCACAACCAACGCAATAAAGGGGTTGTCAATCCCTTCACGGCCACTTGCAAAAGTGAGATCTGATAGAGATAATATGATAAGATAAATATATTTTTAGTATTTTATAATATAGATCGGAAAAGTAAAGATGCAAATAAAAGTAGATTGAAAGCTTATATGATAAAACATAGACCCGGGGGCCATAGGTTTCACTAGTGGCTTCTCTCAAGATAGCATAAGTATTACGATGGGTGAACAAATTACTGTAGAGCAATTGATAGAAAAGCGAATAATTATGAGATTATCTAGGCATGATCATGTATATAGGCATCACGTCCGTGACAAGTAGACCGACTCGTGCCTGCATCTACTACTATTACTCCACACATCGAACGGTATCCAGCATGCATCTAGAGTATTAAGTTCATAAAGAACAAAGTAACACATTAAGAAAGATGACATGATGTAGAGGGATAAACTCATGCAATATGATATAAACCCCATCTTTTTATCCTCGATGGCAACAATAAAATACGTGCCTTGCTGCCCCTGCTCTCACTGGGAAAGGACACCGCAAGATTGAACCCAAAGCTAAGCACTTCTTCCATTGCAAGAAAGATCAATCTAGTAGGCCAAACTAAATGGATAATTCTAAGAGACTTGCAAAGATAACTTAACGACACATAAAAGAATTCAAAGGAGATTCAAATATTTCTCATAGATAAACTTGATCATAAACCCACAATTCATCGGATCTCGACAAACACACCGCAAAAAGAGTTACATCGAATAGATGTCCAAGAAGATCGAGGAGAACATGGTATTGAGATTCAAAGAGAGAGAAGAAGCCATCTAGCTAATAACTATGGACCCGAAGGTCTGCGGTAAACTACTCACAACTCATCGAAGAGGCTATGGTGTTGATGTAGAAGCCCTCCGTGGTTGATTCCCCCTCCGGCGGAGCGCCGGCGAAGGCTCCAAGATGGGATCTTGCGGATACAGAAGGTTACTCTGGTGGAAATAGGTTTTCGTGGTTGCCCTGATGTTCTCAAGGTACGTGGGTATATATAGGAGGAAGAAGTAGGTCGGTGGACTCCCGAGGGGCCCACGAGATAGGGGGTGCGCCCAGTAGGGGGGGGGGCTCCCTCCACCCTCGTGGCCTCATCGATTGTTTCTTGACTTACACTCCAAGTCGTCTGGATCATGTTTGTTCCAAAAAGATCGCTCCCAAAGGTTTCATTCCGTTTGGACTCTCTTTGATATTCCTTTTCTGCAAAACACTGAAATAGGCAAAAAACAGCAATATGGGCTGGGCCTCCGGTTAGTAGGTTAGTCCCAAAAATGATCTAAAAGTGTAAAGTAAAGCCCATAAACATCCAAAACGGGTAGTATAATAGCATGGAACAATAAAAAGTTATAGATACATTGGAGACATATCAATGGCCGGTGCTGTTGTTCCGTTGAATTTTAATGCGTTCCTTGAGAAAGCTAAGTTGAAAGATGATGGTAGCATTTACACAGACTGGGTCTATAACTTGAGGTTTATCCTCATTGCTGCACAGAAGAATTACCTCCTGGAAGCACCGCTGGGTGCCAGGTCTGCTGCAGATGCTGCTGATGACGTTAAGAATGTCTGGCAGAGTAAAGCTGATGACTACTCGATAGTTCAGTGTGCCATGCTTTACGGCTTAGAACCGGGACTTCAATGACGTTTTGAACGTCATGGAGCATATGAGATGTTCCAGGAGTTGAAGTTAATATTTCAAGCAAATGCCTGGATTGAGAGATATGAAGTCTCCAATAAGTTCTACAGCTGTAAGATGGAGGAGAACAATTTTGTCAGTGAACATATACTCAAAATGTCTGATTATAACAATCACTTAATTCAACTGGGAGTTAATCTTCCGGATGATAGTTTCATTGACAGAATTCTTCAATCACTGCCACCAAGCTACAAGAGCTTTGTGATGAACTATAATATGCAAGGGATGGATAAGACAATTCCCGAGCTCTTCACGATGCTAAAGGTTGCGGAGGTAGAAATCAAGAAGGAGCATCAAGTGTTGATGGTCAACAAGACCACAAGTTTCAAGAAAAAGGGTAAAGGGAATACGTAGGGGGACTTCAAGCAGAACGACAAACAAGTTGATGCTCAGGAGAAGAAACCCAAGTTTGGACCTAAGCCTAAGACTGAGTGCTTCTACTGCAAAGGGACTGGCCACTGGAAGCGGAACTGCCCCAAGTATTTGGCGGATAAGAAGGATGGCAAAGTGAACAAAGGTATATGTGATATGCATGTTATTGATGTGTACCTTACTAAAGCTCGTAGTAGCACCTGGGTATTTGATACTGGTTCTCTTGCTAATATTTGCAACTCGAAACAGGGACTACAGATTAAGTGAAGATTGGCTAAGGACGCGGTGACGATGCGCGTGGGAAATGGTTCCAAAGTCGATGTGATCGCGGTCGGCACACTACCTCTACATCTACCTTAGGGATTAGTTTTAGACCTGAATAATTGTTATTTGGTGCCAGCGTTAAGCATGAACATTATATCTGGATCTTGTTTGATGCGAGATGGTTATTCATTTAAATCTGAGAATAATGGTTGTTCTATTTATATGAGTAATATCTTTTATGGTCATGCACCCTTGAAGAGTGGTCTATTTTTGTTGAATCACGATTGTAGTGATACACATATTCATAATGTTGAAGCCAAAAGATGCAGAGTTGATAATGATAGTGCAGCTTATTTGTGGCACTGCCGTTTAGGTCATATTAGTGTAAAGCACATGAAGAAACTCCATACTGATGGACTTTTGGAATCACTTGATTATGAATCACTTGGTACTTGCGAACCATGCCTCATGGGAAAGATGACTAAAACGCCGTTCTCCGGAACAATGGAGCGAGCAACAGATTTGTTGGAAATCATATGTACTGATGTATGTGGTCCGATGAATATTGAAGCTCGCGGCAGGTATCGTTATTTTCTCACCTTCACAGATGATTTAAGCAGATATGGGTATATCTACTTAATGAAACATAAATCTGAAACATTTGAGAAGTTCAAAGAATTTCAGAGTGAAGTGGAAAATCATCGTAACAAGAAAATAAAGTTTCTACGATCTGATCATGGAGGAGAATATTTGAGTTACGAGTTTGGTCTTCATTTGAAACAATGTGTAATAGTTTCGCAACTCACTCCACCCGGAACACCACAGTGTAATGGTGTGTCCAAACATCGTAACCGCACTTTATTTGATATGGTGCGATCTATGATGTCTCTTACTGATTTACCACTATCATTTTGGGGTTATGCTTTAGAGACGGATGCATTCACATTAAATAGGGCACCATCTAAATCCGTTGAGATGACACCTTATGAACTGTGATTTGGCAAGAAACCAAAGTTGTCGTTTCTTAAAGTTTGGGGCTGCGATGCCTATGTGAAAAAGCTTAAACCTGATAAGCTCAAACCCAAATCAGAGAAATGTGTCTTTATAGGATACCCAAAGGAGACTGTTGGGTACACATTCTATCACAGATCGGAAGGCAAGACATTCGTTGCTAAGAATGGATCCTTTCTAGAGAAGGAGTTTCTCTCGAAAGAAGTGAGTGGGAGGAAAGTAGAACTTGATGAGGTAACTGTACCTGCTCCCTTATTGGAAAGTAGTTCATCACAGAAACCGGTTCCTGTGACACCTACACCAATTAGTGAGGAAGCTAATGATATTGATCAAGAAACTTCAGATCAAGTTACTACCGAACCTCGTAGGTCAACCAGAGTAAGATTCGCATAATCCTATTCTGGAGGTCATGTTACTTGACCATGGCAAACCTACGAACTATGACAAAGTGATGGTGAGCCCAGATTCTGCAAAATGGCTTGAGGCCATGAAATCTCAGATGGGATCCATGTATGAGAACAAAGTGTGGACTTTGGTTGACTTGCTCGATGATCGGCAAGCCATAGAGAATAAATGGATCTTCAAGAAGAAGACTGACACTGATGGAAATGTTATTGTCCACAAAGCTCGACTTGTTGCAAAAGGTTTTCGACAAGTTCAAGGAGTTGACTATGATAAGACTTTCTCACCCATAGCGATGCTTAAGTCTGTCCGAATAATGTTAGCAATTGCTGCATTTTATGATTATGAAATTTGGCAAATGGATGTCAAAACTGCATTCCTGAATGGATTTCTAGAAGAAGAGTTGTATATGATGCAACCAGAAGGTTTTGTCGATCCAAAAGGTGCTAACAAAGTGTGCAAGCTCCAGCGATCCATTAATGGACTGGTGCAAGCCTCTCGAAGTTGGAATAAACTTTTTGATAATGTGATCAAAGCATATGGTTCTATACAGACTTTTGGAGAAGCCTGTATTTATAAGAAAGTGAGTGGGAGCTCTGTAGCATTTCTAATACTATATGTGGACGACATTTTGTTGATTGGAAATGATATGGAATTTCTGGATAGCATAAAAGGATACTTGAATAAAAGTTTTTCAATGAAAGACCTCAGTGAAGCTGCTTATATATTGGGCATCAAGATCTATAGAGATAGATAAAGGCGCTTAATTGGACTTTCACAAAGCACATACCTTGATAAAGTTTTGAAAAAGTTCAAAATGGATCAAGCAAAGAAAGGGTTCTTGCCTGTGTTACAAGGTGTGAAGTTGAGTCAGACTCAATGCCCGACCACTGCAGAAGATAGAGAGAAAATGAAAAGTGTTCCCTATGCTTCAGCCATAGGCTCTATCATGTATGCAATGCAGTGTACCAGACCCGATGTGTGCCTTGCTATTAGTTTAGCAGGGAGGTACCAAACTAATCCAGGAGTGGATCACTGGACAACGGTCAAGAAAATCCTGAAATACCTGAAAAGGACTAAGGATATGTTTCTCGTTTATGGAGGTGACAAAGAGCTCATCGTAAATGGTTACGTCGATGCAAGCTTTGACATTGATCGGGATGATTCTAAATCCCAAACCAGATACGTGTTTATATTGAACGGTGGAGCTGTCAGTTGGTGTAGTTCTAAACAAAGCGTCGTAGCGGGATCTACGTGTGAAGCAGAGTACATAGCTTCTACGGAAGCAGCAAATGAAGGAGTCTGGATGAAGGAGTTCATATCCAATCTAGGTGTCATTGAGGGAGTGCTGGATTAGGGGGTCCTCGGACAGCCGGACTATATACTTTGGCAGGACTATTGGACTACGAAGATACAAGATTGAAGACTTCATCCCGTGTCCGGGTGGGACTCTCCTTTGCGTGGAAGCCAAGCTTGGCAATTCAGATATGTAGATCTCCTTCTCTGTAACCGACTCTGTGTAATTCTAGCTCCCTCCGGTGTATATATAAAACGGAGGGTTTAGTCCGTAGGACAACAACAATCATAATCATAGGCTAGCTTCTAGGGTTTAGCCTCTATGATCTCGTGGTAGATCAACTCTTGTAATACTCATATCATCAAGATCAATCAAGCAGGAAGTAGGGTATTACCTCCATCGAGAGGGCCTGAACCTGGGTAAACATCGTGGCCCCCGCCTCCTGTTACCATTAGCCTTGGACGCATAGTTCCGGACCCCCTACCCGAGATCCGTCGGTTTTGACACCGACATTGGTGCTTTCATTATGAGTTCCACTGTGTCGTCGCGATAAGGCTTGATGGCTCCTTCAGTCATCTACAACAAGGCGATCTAGGGTGAGGTTCTCCTCCTGGATAGATCTTCGTATTCGGCGGCTTCGTACTGCAGGCCAACTCGCTTGGCCATCTGGAGCAGATCGATAGCTATGCCCCTGGCCATCAGGTCAGGTTTGGAAGCTTGTACTACACCGCCGACATCCACGGAGACTTGATCTTTGACGGTTTCGAGCCCGTGTCAGGTGCGCCAAACAGTCACTACGAGCATGACTTAGATCTGTCATCGGACGGTGTTCGGGAGATCGCACCTGCGGCTGCCCCGGCCCTAATCCGGAGCAGATCATGCCATCCGAGGACAGGTGGATGAACCCCGCCATGGAGGCCGCATGCTCATCGGTGTCAGAGCCGAACATAGACTTCGCCTTCGACGAGGCCGATGTCATCGGACCCTCGAACTCGTCTCCGGCTATAGGCTCTGAACCGCGTACATTCGGGCCTGTCGAATCTGATTGGGCACCGAATATGGAGTTTACCTCCGCGGATATCTTTCAGCACTCGCCCTTGAGCGACGTGCTAAATTCATTAAAGTCTCTCTCCCTGTCAGGAGACTCCTGGCCGAACTATGTCCGGCTTGAGTGGGAAGCGGACGATGAAGAAATTCGTTTCCCACCCACCACCCACTTAATAGCCACTGTCGATGACTCAACCGACATGCTTGACTTCGACTCCGAAGACATCGACGGTATGGACGACGATGCAGGGAAGAACAACAACCACCGCCCACAGGGTGCTGGGCAGCCACCTCATCATATGATATATATATATATATATATATATATATATATATATATATATATATATATATATATATATATATATATATATATATGGTGGACACGCCAAAAGAAGGCGATGGCAATGAGGCAACGGAGGATAATCCCCTTGGGAAGCAATCTAAGCGCCGGCGTCATAGGCGCCGCTCTAAGCCCTGCCATAGCAAAAATAGCAATATCGGTACAAAGGATGATAGCAATCCGAATGTTGCCGAAGACGAAAACAACCCCGCCCAGCCAGACTTCAAAGAGACCAAGCGGGAGGATGGGCAAGCTAGCCCTAAGGAACATGCAACAAATGGAGAATCAGAGGATGACAATTACATGCCCCTCTCCGAAGACGAAGTGAGCCTTGGCGACGAAGAATTCATCATGCCTGAGGATCCCGTCGAGCAGGAGCGCTTCAAGCGCCGGCTTATAGCCACTGCAAAAAGCCTGAAGAAAAAGCAACAGCAGCTTTAAGCTGATCAAGATCTGCTAACCGATAGATGGACTGAGGTCCTGGCAGCTGAGGAATACAGACTCGAGCGCCCAACCAAAAGTTACCCAAAGCGCAGGTTGCTACCTCAACTCGAGGAAGAGGCATTAAAGCCCACACTACCAGCGCATGATGCGGCTGACCGGCCACCTCGTGGCCGAGTCAAAGTGGCGTATCGGCCCGAAGTCTAGCCCTCACCCTGTCGCCAAATAAGAAAAAACACAAAGGCCCGGGGATCCACACATGACCTGCGAGACAAATTGGAAAACAAAGCAGGACAGTCAAGATCGATCTACGGATCACGGGGGCGCGGCCCAACGCGAGACAATGACCGTCACGCCGGATATACTAAATACAAATCTGGCCGGGCCGAATACAACAGACCAGACTCGTTTGAGCTACGTCGTGATGTAGCTCGGCATAGGCGCCGCACACCCCCTATGCTTCACTGATGAAGTAATGGATCATGAATTCCTAGAAGGGTTTAAACCCGTGAACATTGAATCATATGATGGTACAACAGACCCAGCGGTATGGATTGAAGATTTCCTTCTCCACATTCACATGGCCCGCGGCGATGATCTACATGCCATCAAGTACCTCCCACTAAAACTCAAAAGACCGGCTCGACATTGGCTGAACAGCCTGCTGGCAAACTCTATTGGCAGTTGGGAAAACCTGGAAGACGCATTCCTTGACAACTTCCAAGGCACTTATGTGTGACCACTGGATGCTGATGACTTAAGTCACATAACTCAACAGCCCGAAGAGTCAGCCAGGAAATTCTAGACTCGGTTCCTAACTAAAAAGAACCAACTTGTCGACTATCTGGATGCCGAAGCCCTAGCAGCCTTCAAGCATAACATCCGCGACGAGTGGCTCGCCCGACACCTCGGCCAGGAGAAGCCGAAGTCCATGGCAGCCCTCACGACACTCATGACCCACTTTTGTGCGGGCGAGGACAGCTGGCTGGCTTGTAGCAACAACACATCAAGAAATCCTGGCACTTCAGATACCAGAGACAACAACGGCAAGCCACGATGCAACAGACACAAGCGTCGCAATAATGGCGACAACACCGAAGATACGACAATCAATGCCGGATTCAGTGGCTCCAAGTCCGGTCAGCGGAAAAAGCCATTCAAAAGAACCAATCCGGGCCCGTCCAGTCTGGACCGCATACTCGATGGCTCGTGTCATATTCACGGCACCCCTGATAAACCAGCCAACCACACCAACAGAGAATGCTGGGTGTTCAAACAGGCCAGCAAGTTGAATGCCGAAAACAAGGAAAAGGGGCTACATAGCAAGGACGACGAGGAGCCCCGGCCGCCGAACACAGGAGGATAGAAGAAATTTCCTCCCCAGGTGAAAACGGTGAACATGATACACGCAACCCATATTCCCAAGCGGGAACAGAAGCATGCACTAAAGGACGTCTATGCGATGGAGCCAGTCGCCCCAAAGTTCAACCCATGGTCTTCTTGTCCGATCACTTTCGATCGCAGGGACCATCCTACCAGTATACGTCATGGCAGTTCGGCCGCATTGGTCCTCGACCCCATCATTGACGGATTCCATCTAACACGAGTCCTTATGGATGGTGGCAGCAACCTGAACCTGCTTTATCAGGATACAGTGCGCAAAATGGGCATCGATCCCTCAAGGATCAAACCCACCAAAACCACCTTTAAAGGTGTCATACCAGGTGTAGAGGCCTGTTGTACGGGCTCAATCACACTAGAAGTAGTCTTCGGATCTCCGGACAACTTCCGAAGCGAGGAGTTAATCTTTGATATCGTCCCTTTCCGTAGTGGTTATCATGCACTACTAGGATGAATCGCATTTGCTCGATTCAATGCGGTACCACACTATGCGTACCTCAAGCTCAAGATGCCAATACCTCGCGGGGTTATAACAGTCAATGGAAACACAAAGCGCTCCCTTCGTCCAGAAGAGCACACTGTGGCCCTCGCAGCAGAAGTACAGAGGAGCCTTCTTAGGCAGACCTCTAATTTGGCAATAAAGCCTCCGGACACCGTCAAGCGAGTCCGGAGTACCCTACAACAGGATCGTCCGACACGTCCAAAGCTCGCCTAGCAATTCGGCCTCCGTCATAGTCCCAGTCAAAGCGGTGAAACTTGTGCCGCGCGTACATCATTACGCACTCAAATTACCTTGGGCATAGGCAGAGGCATAGCTGCGACACGGTCCAAAATGCGGCTCAACCGCCCCAGGATCCGTATATCTTCACACCTTTTATTTTCAAGATCCTATTTTTGGGAGGCTCTTCTGATAGTCTGACTATCGGACCCATAACGGGACAGAAACACCAAGGAGACAAGAGGCTTCGACGTACATACCCACACGCAGCTCGCTCTTGATTAAGGACATGTTAAACAGTCCCATTTTGCTTATCGCACCACTTGTACACATACGCCTTGACGTATTACTCAAATAACAATGGAAAATAATGTACAGCGTCAGCTTACTATTACATTTCTTTATCCTTTTCCTTTACAGCTTATTTATTACAAATTGCACCCGTACATTTTGGTACGTCTAGCTCGCCAGGGGCTTCAGTTTACCCCATAACACAGCAAGAAAAGTCCAAACACTTTTGACACTGTGGCACCCCGAACTTATAGCATTATATGCATCAGCTCCGAATCATGTCTTGGGTCAATAGTTGGGTTTGACCGGCTCCCATGTTTTTGGTGCCTTATGTTCCGCTATATCGGCTAAGGTAGCACAAGGAGAACTACTGCGATTGTGTCTCGGTTCTTCCGGACGAGCACCTTAGTAGAGAAAGCCGAAAATTGACTGTCATGATGCGGCGAGAGCTGGTCACTGTTCGAGAGGTCTCAAATCCTTAAATATTTTTTCCAGTTCGGGCGAGGAATCGGCCTTGTCCGATTTAGGCGTGTATAGCGCCCCAAGTTCGGCCTTCCGAATACTAGGGGCTTCGCCAAAATTTAAAATTGTAGACTTCTATGGCTAAGTGAGAGTGATAAAGCTGTATAGTTCGATTGCCTTGTTCGCTGCGCTAAAGACCTCCTTAAAGGACCAAAAATTTGGATAAAGAGTGTTTAGATTTATCCCGAACACCCCAGTACTAGTTACATGGGGGTAGAAGCCGACGTCTGGCCAACTCTTAGATTTTATAAACGGCCGCATAAAAGGTAATATTTTAAATCAACAAGCGTTTCATAGCGCACATGAACTTGTTTTCATATTACAGGATCAAACGACTACATTCATTCAAATATTACATCCTTAGCACATTCCTCCGCCAGAAGGCGGGCACCCTTCAGGACACCGTCATAATTCTTTTCGGGGTAGCGGTGCTCCTTGCCCTTCGGCGGCCCCTCTGTCACTAGCTTCTCTGCATCCATCTTCGCCCAGTGCACTTTCGCATGGGCAAAGGCCCTGCGTGCACCTTCAATACAGACTGACCTCTTTATGATCTCAAGCCCCGGGCAGGCATTCACAAGCCGCTTTACCAGGCCAAAGTAGCTGCTGGGCAGGGGCTTGGCAGGCCACATCCGGATTATGAGATCCTTCATGGCCAGTTCGGCCGCCCTGTGAAGTTCGACCAGTTGCTTCAGCTGGCCGCTCAAGGGCATCGGGTGTTCGGCCCCAATATACTGGGACCATAACAACTTCTCCATCAAGCTCCCTTCCTCAGCTTGGTAGAACTCTGCGGCATCAGAGATGCTGTGCGGCAGATCTGCGAATGCTCGTGGAGAGCTCCAAATTTAGGTAAGTAAAACGAAAGTCTCCTTCACATGCCTGCTTTGCATATTGAATGCCTTACCCGCCGCAATCTTCTTGGCCTCTTGAACCTCTTGGAGGGACTTTTGGGCTTCAGCTTTGGCATCCTGTGCGCTCTGGCGGGCCTTCACAATCTCGGACTCTTGCGTCTTAGAGTCACGCTCGAAGGACTCGTATTTTTTGACAAAGTCCTGGAGCTCTTGCTGGACCTCGTCAACCCGGGCCTCTTGTTTCTCGCGCTCAGTGTGCTCCTTGGCCGCTCTGTCTTCGGCCTCGGACAATGCCTTCTTAAGGGCCGCCACTTCGGCTATGGCCCCTATTAAAATCATGACGCTTCTGTTAGCATCAACAACTTTTCCTTCATATGACATACAGACGGGGTATTATGTACCTTTGTTTTCCTCGAGCTGCCTCTTCATGATGCCGAGCTCTTCCTTGTTCCGTTCCAGGTCCCACTTTAGTCCGTAGACCTCCACAATATGAGCGGTAGCGGCCAGCAGCGACGCCTGCTTATTCACATAGACATATTCTGGGACTCCTGTGGATGTTATTTGATCCTCTGTTCGGCCTTTCTTTCCGAACACCAAACAGAGCATTAGGGGCTACTGTCTACGCTGTGATATTTTCTCATAATTTGATTACTTACCTCAAAGCCTGTTAGGAGGCTGGCGCAGGCTTCAGCCAATCCGCTTTTGGCGGACCGAACCTTCTCAATCACCGTACTCATAAGAGTACGGTGTTCTTCATCAATGGAAGCGCCCTGAAGCGCTTCCAGCAAGTTGTCCGATGCCTGTGGATGGACAGAGGTCGTCGGCACAGGCGGCTCGCCCCCTTAGTAAGGGGCTGCCTACCTGAATCCGGAACCACAGGAGGTTCCGAAACAATATCTGGCTGGGGGCCAGACTTGCTGCGGCCCTCGTCATCAGAATCCATGGGGGTCTTCCTCCCCATGTGCCCGGCGTCTGGGATTTCGCCTTGGGATGTCTCCAGAACTGTCTCCCCCTGGTCCGGTATCCTCTGAGACAACACCTCGGTGTCGTCCGCGGGCCAGGGGGTGGTGGCCGTCAGGAGTGAATAGCTGTTCATCGCCGACTGGCTCAAAGACCCATCCGAGGAGGATACATCAATGTGGGCTTTGGACAGACTGCACAAACATATTTGACATGATAAGAAGCAATAAAGCAAAACATACCAGAAGTATTATAGTGTCCGGATACTTACAACTTCGCCAGGGGCTTGTCCCTGGGCAACCACTCCCCGTCGCTGTAGGCGGCTGTTGTGGAGTGGTCCGGAGGGAGGATCTTTTCTTTCTTAGACCGTTCGGCCTCCCCAAACGGGGCGGCCTTCCTTTTCTTCTCCCCACCCCCCCGGTTGGGGGGGGGAGGGTTTTCCTCTCCCCCCTTCTTGTTTTCGTTGGAGGAGCATGCCTCGGTGTCTTCGGACAATGAGTCCGACACAACCTTGCGCCGAAGACCTTTCCTGGTCCCCGTGGCCTTCTTCTTGGCCTTCTTCTCTGGCACCTCGTAGGGTGCCGGAAACAACATCTCTGTTAGGAGAGCCGTTGCTAGATCCTCAGGTAGTGGAGCTGGACAATCGATCCGCTCCGCTGTCGCTACCCAACCCTGATAAATTTGCGTGGAGGCTTAGATTCCTCCCACGAATATACTGGGGAAAGGACCATTTTGTAAAGTATAGAGAGCTTACCGGATTGGCAGGGCGCTTTGCGCTGAGTCCGCGATCCTCGGTAATGGGAGGAGGTACCTCGGCGGCTTTGAACAACAACTTCCAGACGTCCTTGTGCGTCGTGTCGAAGAGCTAAGAGCTCTCGCAGCGTCTGGTGTTCGGCCGGGTCGAACTCCCACATATTGAATGCCCGTCTTTGACACGGAAGGATTCGGCGGAAGAGCATGACCTAGACCACGTTGACAAGCTTGATCTTCTTGCTTATCATATTTTTGACACAGGTCTGTAGTCCGGTCAGCTCCACCGGTAGACCCCAGGCTAAACCCTTCTCTTTCCAGGAGGTGAGCCGCATGGGGATGCTGGATCGAAATTTGGGGGCCGTCGCCCAGTTGGCGTCACGCGGCTTGGTGATATAGAACCACCCCGATTGCCACCCCTTCACGGTATCCACATAGGAACCTTCGAGCCAGGTAACATTGGGCATCTTGCCCACCATGGCGCCTCCGCACTCCGCTTGCTGGCCGACCACCACCTTCGGCTTCACGTTGAAGGTCTTCAGCCATAGTCCAAAGTGGGGCTTGATGCGGAGGAAGGCCTCGCACACGATGATAAACACCAAGATGTTGAGGATGAAATTGGGGGCCAAATCATGGAAGTCTAGCCCGTAGTAAAACATGAGCCCGCGGACAAATGGGTGGAGGGGGAATCCCAGTCCACGGACAAAGTGAGAGAGAAACACTACCCTCTCCTAGGGCTCCGGGGTAGGGATGATCTGCCCTTCGGTAGGGAGCCGGTGCACGATGTCTGCGGCCAGGAATCCGGCCTCCCGGAGCTTCGTGATGTCCTCCTCCTTGACGGAGGATGCCACCCACTTGCCTCCCGCTCCGGACATGCTTGGAATGGCTTTGCGGAGAAGGTGAGAACGTGGGCACTGGAGCTCAAGCGAGGAAGAGTGGATGAGCAGAGAAAGAAGAAGGCATGGGTGAAAAAAGGGGAATCCTTATCTCTTTATAAAGACGGTAGAAACCATGCGTCTCCCCACTTGCCCGATAAACTCGCTTGTTCCCCAAGCGCCGTGTTGATGGCACGGTTGGGTTACCCACACCCGTATTGATGAGAATCCCGTGATAAGGGGACACGATCTCTACTTCAACAAGACATGCCAAGGAAACCGCCTCGCAATATGTGCAGTAGCTGGTTGATGAAAACGGTTCGAATAATGACCGGGCCGTGGCGTGATCTCATGCTGTGAAAAGTTGTCAGCAGATTAGATTTGTGGAATATTATACTCTCTACGGTGGTATGTGGAAATTGTTTTGCAGAGACGGACACAATCCTTGTGTTCAAGATCTTCTATGGAGTATTCGGAGCAGGAACCCGCCTTGCAATGCTGAAGACAATCTGCATGCCAGACTCATTGTCATTTAAGCCTGGTTCAGGGGCTACTGAGGGAGTCCTGGATTAGGGGGTCCTCGGACAGCCAGACTATATACTTTGGCCGGACTGTTGGACTATGAAGATACAAGATTGAAGACTTCGTCCCGTGTCCGGGTGGGACTCTCCTTTGCGTGGAAGCCAAGCTTGGCAATTCGGATATGTAGATCTCCTTCTCTGTAACTGACTCAGTGTAACCCTAGCCCCCTCCGGTGTCTATATAAACCAGAGGGTTTAGTCCGTAGGACAACAACAATCATAATCATAGGCTAGCTTCTAGGATTTATCCTCTACGATCTCATGGTAGATCAAATCTTGTAATACTCATATCATCAAGATCAATCAAGCAGGAAGTAGGGTATTACCTGCATCGAGAGGGCCCGAACCTGGGTAAACATCGTGTCCCCCGCCTCCTGTTACCATTATCCTTGGACGCACAGTTCGGGACCCCTTACCCGAGATCCGCTGGTTTTGACACCGACAGTCATACCTAGTGCATCGGTTCCAATGAAAATCTTTTGTGACAATACTGGTGCAATTGCCTTGGCAAAGGAATCCAGATTTCACAAGAGAGCCAAGCACATCAAGAGATGCTTCAATTCCATCCGTGATCAAGTCTAGGTGGGAGACTTAGAGATTTGCAAGATACACACGGATCTAAATGTTGTAGACCCGTTGACTAAGCCTCTCTCACGAGCGAAACATGATCAACACCAAGACTCCATGGGTGTTAGAATCATTACCGTGTAATCTAGATTATTGACTCTAGTGCAAGTGGGAGACTGAAGGAAATATGCCCTAGAGGCAATAATAAAGTTATTATTTATTTCCTTATTTCATGATAAATGTTTATTATTCATGCTAGAATTGTATACCGGAAACATAATACATGTGTGAATACATGGACAAACATACTGTCACTAGTATGCCTCTACTTGACTAGCTCGTGGATCAAATATGGTTAAAGTTTCCTAACCATAGACATGAGTTGTCATTTGATAAACGGGATCACATCATTGGGAGAATGATGTGATTGACTTGACCCATTCCGTTAGCTTAGCACTTGATCATTTTAGTTTACTGCTATTACTTTCTTCATGACTTATACATGTTCCTATGACCGTGAGATTATGCAACTCCCAATTACCGGAGGAACACTTTGTGTGCTACCAAACGTCACAACGTAACTGGGTGATTATAAAGGTGCTCTATAGGTGTCTCCGATGGTACTTGTTGAGTTGGCATAGATTGAGATCAAGATTTGTCACTCCGATTGTCGGAGAGGTATCTCTGGGCCCTATCGGTAATGCACATCACTATAAGCCTTGCAACAAATGTGACTAATGAGTTAGTTGCGGGATGATGCATTACGGAACGAGTAAAGAGACTTGCCAGTAATGAGATTGAGCTAGGTATTTAGATAACAACGATCGAATCTTGGGCAAGTAACACACCGATGACAAAGGGAACAACCTATATTGTTATGCGGTTTGACCGATAAAGATCTTCGTAGAATATGTAGGAGCCAATATGAACATCCAGGTTCCGCTATTGGTTATTGACCGGAGACATGCCTCGGTCATGTCTACATAGTTCTCGAACCCGTAGGGTCAGCACGCTTAACGTTCAGTGACGATCGGTAATATGAGTTTATGTGTTTTGATGTACCGAAGGTAGTTTGGAGTCCCGGATATGATCACAGATATGACGCGAAGTCTCAAAATGGTCGAGACACAAAGATCGATATATTGGATGACTATGTTTGGACTTTGGAAGGGTTCCGGGCAAGTTCGGACAAATACCAGAGTACCGGGGGGGGGGGGGGGGTACCGGAACCCCCCGGGAGTGTAATGGGCCTATTGGGCCTTAGTGGAGAAGAGGAGGGGCGGCCAGGGCAGGCCACACGCCCCCTCCCCCTCTAGTCCAAATTGGAAAAGGAGGGCGGGCTGCGCCCCCCTTTCCTTTCCCCTATCTCCTCCTTCCCTCTCTCCTACTCCTACTCTTGGAAGGGTTGGAGTCCTACTCCCGATAGGAGTAGGACTCCGCTTGGTGCGCGCCTAGGAGGGCCGGCCCCTCCCCCTCCTCCACTCCTTTATATATGGAGGAGGGGGGCACCCCATAGACACACAAGTTGATCATTGATCTTTAGCTGTGTGCGGTGCCCCCCTCCACCATAATCCACCTCGGTCATATCATAGCAGTGCTTAGGCGAAGCCCTGCGTCGGTAGCTTCATTAACACCATCATCACGCCGTCATGCTGATGGAACTCTCCCTCAAAGCTCTACTGGATCGTGAGTTCGTGGGACGTCACCGAGCTGAACGTGTGCAGATTGTGGAGGTGCCGTACGTTCGGTAGTAGGATCGGTCGATCATGAAGACGTATGACTACATCAACCGCGTTGTCATAACGCTTCCGCTTACGGTCTACGAGGGTACGTGGACAACACTCTCCCCTCTCGTTGCTATGCATCACCATGATCTTGCGTGTGCGTAGGATTTTTTGAAATTACTACGTTCCCCAACACATAGTACATCTGTCTATTAAGCATGTCCTTACATAAAACTATTGTTGTTTTGTATCCCTCATCTATCAATATGATGAGACACCTTTAGTATATGCAGTGCGATATTAGTTGCATCTTTCATATGATTTATAGCATGCGCTGCTTCTAATTTGTTGAAATGACATTTATGATGGGACGCTTTTAACTTGGCAGAGTCATATTGGTTGCATCTTTCATGTGGTGTGTAGCTTGCATTGCTTCTTATTTGTTGAAATGGCTTCTGCTTAGTTTACACAAACAGTCTTGAATATGCCATGCCGTCCTGTTTTTCGTACATATTCCATTCTGGTATCATGCGTTTGCCTTATCAAATTAGTGACTGTCAGTATCATGCATGAATGAGTTCTGAAGAGTGAATTTTATTGCTTTTTCTTGTTGGTTTACTTGAAAATTCAAAATCAATAAAGCGGAAGGAAATTAGCAAGGCAGTGGATACATGTGCTCCTTCCAAACAGAGGGCCTCTACAGATTCTACTCCACCACCCCCAACAAGATTTGGAAGACAACACATGCATAGACACTCAACATAGCTATGTTGATGATGAGCACGTCTCCATCATCACAGGTGCTCCCTCTAACTTGGCACTGTTATATGTGGTTGCATGTTATGTATGATGTCTAGCTTGTATTTCTTCTAATTTTGTTGAATTCCATCTGCTTACTTTACACATTATACTAGTGAATCAGACACGTGTTCCTGTTTCTAAAACATACAATATCTGTCTATCACACCATGTTCTTACATCAAAGCACTACTATTGTGTAACCTGCAACAATCACATATCATAAGACACATTTGACTTGGGAGTGTGACATAGGTTACATCTCACATTCTTTTCTAGCTTGTACTACTTCTAATTTGTTGAAATGGCACTTATGACGAGACAAATTTAACTTGGTAGAGTGATATTCATTGCATCTTTCATATGGTGTCTAGCTTTCATTGCTTCTAATTTATTGAAATGCCTTCTACTTAGTTTACACATCATAGCTGTGAATATGCAATGCTGTCCTTTTTTCTTACACATTCAATCATCCTATCATGTGGTCGCCTTACATTAAAGTAGTGCTCGTCAGCATCCTACATCAATGACTTCTGAAAAGCGATTTTTTATTCATTTTTCTTGTGGGTTTAACTTGACAAGGCCATGCAATTAAGAAAAATGAAGGAAAAAAATAAGGCAGAGACTGATGGCGGTCTTCCGACGAAACCGGCATCCAAGGTGCTTTCTCTAGCTTGGCAGTGTGATATTGTCTTGCATGCTGCATATGGTGTCTCACTTGTATTGCTTGTAATTTGATTAAATTACTTCTTCTTAGTTTACACAATTAGTTGTGAATATGCCATGCCATCCTGTTTTTCGTACATATTCCATCCTCATATTATACCTGTTCCTATTTCTATAACATACAATATCTGTCTATCAGACCATGTTCTTACATCAAAGTACTACTGTTGTGTAACCTGCAACAATCACTTTTCACAAGACACGTTTAACTTGGAAGTCTGATATAGTTTACATCTTGCCTTATTTTCTAGCTTGTACTACTAATTTGCTGAAATGGCACTAATGACGAGATAGTCTTAACTTGGTAGAGTGATATTCATTGCGTCTTACATATGGTGTATAGCTTTCATTGTTTCTAATTTGTTGAAATGCCTTCTGCTTAGTTTACACATCATAAGATGTGAATATGCAATGCTATGAATATTCAATGGCACTAATGATGAGAGACCTTTAACTTGGTAGTGTGATGTTGTTTGCATCTCGCATATGATTTATTTCTTGTCCTACTTCACATTTGTTTAAACGCCATTTATGACGAGACACTGTTAACTTGGCAGAGCGATATTTGTAGAATCTTTCATATGGTGTCTACCTTCAATTGCGATGCTTCTAATTTGTTGAAATTCCTTTTGCTTAGGGGGTGTTTGTTTTCAAGGACTTTTTGGTGTAGGGACTAGAAAAAGTCCCTCTTAGAGACTTTTTAACCAAATAGGAGGGACTATTAGGGACTAAAAGTTGCTTTTTGGGACTAAATGAAGAAGACTCTCAAGGAGAGTCTTTTTTGGGACTTTTTGGGACTTTTCCAACAAAGCCCCTCCCTGCACCCATTGCCCCACCGCCCCATGGTGTTGTTTGGTTTTTATTTTTCCGTATAATAGGGGTAACATGGTCATTTAATAACCTCTAAAGAGGGACTAGGGAATTTTTAGTCCCTGGAAACAAACAGGGAGGGACTTTTTAGGGACTAGGTACTTTTTAATTGGGACTAGAAAAAGTCCTAGGACTTATGAACCAAACATGGCCTTAGTTTACTCATCATAGTTCTGATTATCTCATGACGTCCTATTTTTTGTACATATTACATCCTCCTATCATGTGGTTGTCTAACATCAAAGTTTAGTTCATCTGTATCACGCATCAATTTGTTCTGAAGAACTAAATTTTTTTTCTTTTTCTTGTCGGCTTGACTTAACATGGCACAGAGAAATAGGAAGGAAGACAGAATGACAGGGGATGGTGTTAGTACTAAGGACACAAGGAAACAGAAGCGGCCAAATAATGCAGATTCTGCTGGTACTGATGGTGCAATAGAAGGTCAAAATCCAGCGGAAAATTGTACAAACGCGGTATCCCATGCTACATAAGATAAAAACTAGCCAAACAGAAACAAATAGCTGCCACCAAACAACCAGGGACAGCCCTAGTTGTTGCAACACCTTCCACAGTACCACCAGCTGCATGAGTTACTCGTGCGTCAACTGAGCTAGCAGCACGTTCCCAAGCTCCCTTGCCACCTGACACTACTTCCCAAGCACTCTTGACACAAGAAGAGTTGGCAAGATCAGATGAACCTTGTGAGCTTCAACAACTAGAAGGTAGTTGCTGGAGTCAAGTTATAGTTGCATGCTTCTTTATATGTAGTCTCACAGTTTGATGTACACTAACACTTCCTATGATCATTGTTGGACTAGCACCTAGGTGCAAGAGGAAACAAACATTAGGGATAATGCTCGATAGGTTAACTAAATCTAGAGGAGGAAGAACGGAGATCCATTTTGAGGTAGGTTTAAGAAGGCCACGTGATGCTACAGAGTCAGCCAAGTTAGTATCAGAGGCAGCGGTTGCCGTTAGGTGTCATGCACGTATCCTCCCAACATGGATTCAGTACAGGAATGATAAAGACGAAACCCAATTCAACACCTTACTCGACCATTTATCCGTAAGTATGGTTATGTATGAAAACTAGTAATATCGTCGTGCTCTGTCCCATACTTTCTAGGTTGCTGATAATGAGACTCCCATAATTTTCAATAGGTGAGGTTCAAGTTGGATAACCAAGATGATGCAACCAGACAAGCTTGCACCCATGTTTTCAAGTCTGCTCTATGACAGTATTAGTATAACTTGAGAAAAACTCACTTTGAAGGCAAGGCTAACAGTGAACTTGCCCAAACATCTCAAGTGGAACATATATCGGATGAAGACTGGAGAGGCCTCGTTAAACACTGGTCAGATCCAAAGTATCAAGTACGTTATATGTATGTGATCAGATCACATGTTGAACTCCTATTTACGCATGTGCCTCACAAATCTATCTTCTTGTAGGTGAACTGTTCAAAGAACAAGGCCAACCATACAAAAGTGAAATTCCAACAGACGACATGATCTCGTAGCTATTTTGTGCACTGTGAGGCTCTTGTAATTAGCTGCTATTTCACTCTTTTCGCTGTGCCATATTATCAGATGTATATTGACTTGTTCCAAATGCAGAGGAAAGCCCGCAAGGACCAACAAGTACCTGAACCAAATGCTGTGGATATCTTTAAGGACTGTCACACCAGCAAGACGAAGGGCATGACTACACCAGTCAAAGTCGCTGTTGTAAGTCCTTAATCCTCATGCCTTTTAACGACTACTTACTCTGACTCGTGCATTGAACTGCATGGTTTGCAGCCAATGTCTATTACTCTTTTTAATTTTATACACAATTGTTTTAGCGTATCATTGCACCTTACAAGGTTTAAAAGAGAGGAGTGATGTTCCTTTGATCTTGATCTGTAATCTAGTTCCGTGCTGGACTTGCCCACACAATGTTATAATTGCCTGTTTGTCTGTTCTCAGTTGTTTTGTGATATGAATGATGTCATACTATGCTGACCGTATTATAAACCTTGTCTCTTTATCCTTAGCTTTCAATCAAATGTGAAGAAATACACAATACATTAGCCATGGTACATAGTCATATGTTTGGAACCTGGTTTTATTATGCACTTTGTAGTAAAATACAACTAATATTTTACACGGGTTCACCAAAATAAGTTTTGTATATAGACCAAAGCTATTTTGTTCCCTTTTGCTGCCTCCTTAATATATTCTGTTCTGGTAGTACTAATGTAAAAACTCAAATTTTTAGCAAGCTATGGAAAAAATGGTGGAACCGCTACCTTCTGAAGGTGACGAGGCAACTATAACCGCAATGTCACCTCTTGCTGCAGTGGATCAGTACCTGTCCACTAACAGTGCCAAAAGCACATTCCTGCGTAATACTGGGTTGGTTGTTAAGGCAATCTTGTCCAAACTGCCTCATGATCAAGATGTGCAAGCTCAAAACAATGTTATATCTGCGCTCCAGACACAAGTCCATTCCCTAACAGAGACCCTTTGTGAAACAAGGACAACCATTGTTTGATGTCGTCAAGATATGCATGGTTTTTAAACCAGACTATCAGACATTTGCTATGTTGTTCACGAGCCTAAGAGAAATGAAGACGAAGGTTATGGTGCTCCATCGGATAGTACACCATGAAAACGTATCAGTCAGGTCAAATGAACTGAGCTTCTGAATATCCGGTGGTGCATTTATTTGCCAGACTATTAACTTTCATGCCAACCTTCCTTTTGTTTTATGGTTGTAATTTGTTTTGTTCTGATACAAAATTTGTTCTTAACGTGCAGCCACCGGCTGAAGAAAACAACAAGCCATTTTTGTATGATGTAGGTTGTTCCCTATATTTGCACTGGTGGCGAACTTTGATGCCCAGTGGATGTAATATGTGCAATCGCCTTAATAGCCCAACATTAGTTTTGGGCTTATTTATTTCCTAGTCTTCTTTTTCCCTAGTTTGCTAGTGGCCGCAACAACCATGGGCCACATACGGACCGTGGTAACCTTGAGCCTGCTATAGGCCGTAGGATCCATGGGCCTATAATGGGCCGTTGGATGAATGGGCCTCCAATAGGCCGTAGAATCGGTGGGCCTCGGGCCATCAGATAAATGGGTCCACATGGGCCCTAAACGGGCGTTATTGGTATCGGGCCAGCTCGGTAACTAGCCGTTAATAGGCCGAAAGATTGCAAATGCTTAATCCGTTACAGGCATAACGGGTCGTTAATGGGCCATAATATAGGACGGGCTGGCAACAGCGCAACGGGTTAACAAGCCACAAACGGGCCGATTCTAACCATGGGCGGAATTTGGCCCATTAGGGGAACATGCCACTAACGGTCCGGAAGTAATCGAAGGCCGGAAAGGATCCCAAGGATGTATGGGCCGTTAGTAGGCCGAAAGCTAACACAGGCCCATGGAAATCATGGGCCATTAATGGGTATAAATAAATTTACTGTTCATTATGGGCCAGAGTCACTGTGGGCCACTAAAGGGCCTAAAGATACGGAAGGCCTCATATGGGCCGAAAGACGTCGTGGACCACACATGGGCCGAAAGTGAAATGGGATGGTGTTATATTCCACGGCCCACATGATGTTGTAGGGCCGATTTCGGGAAGGCCCTAACAGGTCGTGAGTTACCACGTCGTAAAATGGGCTATATGCGAACAAAAGGCTTTTCATGGGTCGGCCCGCTAACTTTTGACCAAGTCAAATGGGCTGGCCTTTGTAAGCTAAATGGGCCAGTGTTGGGCCTTCGCACGTGTCGACATATCATAGGCGCCTATCTGACCCAATGACGAGCTGGCACGTGTTTCCTTCGGCCAATGAGAATTGTACATGTGGAAAATCACCATTGGTCTGGGCTGTTAATGGGTTATCAGATCAAAAACCAAACCCGATAGCTTAACAGCGACCCGTTATGGTGGATGCCATGTGTCGGTCACCCTTGACGAAAGCACTTCTATGACGCGCGATTTATCGTATTGGAAGTGGACACTTCCTGATGATAATTTTGGTAATGTCATGGAACACTTCTAGGACAGCATGACAAAATCGTCATGGATTTACGTGCATGACAAAAAAGTGACCTACTGTGACAAACACGTATCATCACGGAAGTGTATTTTTTTTGTAGTGTATGTCTTGACTTGGCGTAGATCTCCCCGGCAACAACGCCAGAAATTCTTCCTGCTACTTCTTGAGATTGTGTTGGTTTTTCCCTTGAAGAGGAAAGGGTGATGCAGCAAAGTAGAGATAAGTATTTCCCTCAGTTGCGAACCAAGGTATCAGTCCAGTAGGAGAAGAACGCACAAATCACCATTACCTACACAAACAATAAAACAACTTGCACCCAACGCGATAAAGGGGTTGTCAATCCCTTCACGGTTTCTTGCAAAAGTGAGATCTGATAGATATAGATAAACAAAAGATAAAATATTTTTGGGTTTTTTGGTTTATAGATCTGAAAAGAAAAGATTGCAAAATAGTAGATCGGAAACTAATATGATGGAAAATAGTAGATCAGAAACTAATATGATAGAAAATAGACCCCGGGGCCATAGGTTTCACTAGAGGCTTCTCTCATGAAGGCAAATAATATGGTGGGTGAACAAATTACTGTCGAGCAATTGATAGAAAAGCGCAAAGTTATGACGATATCCAAGACAATGATTATGCAATATAGGCATCACGTCTGTATCAAGTAGACCGACTCCTGCCCGCATCTACTACTATTACTCCACACATTGACCGCTATTCAGCATGCATCTAGAGTATTAAGTTCATAAAGAGTGGAGTAATGCATTAAGTAAGATGACATGATGTAGAGGAATAAACTCAAGCAATATGATGTAAGCCCCATGTTTTTATCCCTGGTGGCAACAATACAATACGTGCCTCGCTACCCCTACTTTGTCACTGGGTGAGAACACCGCAAGATTGAATCCAAAGCTAAGCACCTCTCCCATTGCAAGAAAAACCAATCTAGTTGGCCAAACCAAACCGATAATTCAAAGAGAAATACAAAGATACCAAATCAAGCATATAAGATTTTAGAGTAGATTCAAATAATATTCATAGATAAGCTGATCATAAATCCACAATTCATTGGATCTCGACAAACACACCGCAAAAAAGTATTACATCAAATAGATCTCCAAGAACATCGAGGAGAACATGGTATTGAGAATCAAAGAGAGAGAAGAAGCCATCTAGCTACTAGCTATGGACCCGTAGGTCTGAGGTGAACTACTCATGCTTCATCGGAAGGGCAATAGAGTTGATGTAGATGCCTTCCGTGATCGAATCCCACTCCGACAGGATGCCGGAAAAGGCCCCTAGATGGGATCTCACGAGAAGGTTGCGGCGGTGGAAAAGTGTTTTTCGTGGATGCTTCTGGTGGTTTGGGAATATTTGCAAATATATAGGAGGAAGATCTAGGTCAAGGGGGGTCAGCGAGGGGCCCACAAGGCAGGGGGCGCGCCCTTCCCCCTAGACGCGCCCTCCACTCTTGTCTCTGCCTCGTGGCTCTTCTGACTTGCACTCCAAGTCTCCTGGGTGTCTTATGGTCCAAGAATAATCATCGTGGAGTTTTATTCTGTTTGGACTTCGTTTAGTATCACTACAAAAAAAGACACATCCGTGACATTTTGGGCCGAACAAAAAAATTGTCATGCTTATGACACTTCTATGACGATAATTGTGAAAAAATCCGGTATCATCATAGATGTGGTGGGCGCCTACTTCTATGACAAAAAAATCATGACAAAAATGGGCTTTTCATCCTGGGCAAGCCAGAGACGCAGCTTCGTGACATTCTTTGGGCCGTCCATGACGGAAAAAACCGTGGTAGAAGCGAGGGCGAGGAAAATATCATGGAGTTCCCGGTTACGGTGGGTGGTCGGGGCCGAGCGATGCATGGAGGGATTGCACGTTTCTCTTGTACACGTACCATGTGGGTGCGAGGCATTGGGCTCTAAATGAACTTGAGTGAGGCATTCGCCTACTGAACCCGAGCGATTGCACTGGATACACATTACTAAACCCGAGCGATCAATCGATCCCTGGCTGTTAATTGAACCCGATCGAGCGATTTCTTCGCTACTACTGCTAATTGAAGCCGATCGAACTTGCCGTCTCTTGATGAACAGTGAGCGTTGTTGGGGGTTGGATGAACAGTTCCTGATGGGGGTTGGATGAACAGGACCCCATGGTAGTAGAGGCCGTTGCTACTGGATGAACAGGACCCCGCTTGAGCCGGTTGGGGTGGATAAACTGGACCCTGTGGAGGGCTGGTTAAATAGTAGCCGGTGGAAGGCTGGATGAACAGTAGCTCGTGGAGGGCTGGTTGAACAGTATTCGGTGGAGGCTGGATGAACAGGAGCCCGTGGATGAACAGTAGCGGGTGGAGGCAGAAGGGAGATGTCATGGATGAACAGTCGTAGGTGGAGGCTGGAGGAGGTCGATGGTGGATGAACTGTAGCCCATGGAGGCTGGAGCGAGCCAGTAGACGGTGGATGAACAGTAGCCCGTGGAGTCCCGTTTTGTGGTACGCCACACCCCTCCCGATGAACAAGACCCCCATTTCGACCATAGGAGAAGTCCGTTTCCTCCGTTTTGCGGTATGCCACACCCCTCCCGATCAACAGGACCCCGTTTCAACCGTAGGAGGTCGATGAGAAGTCCGTTTCCTCCGTTTTGCGGTACGCCAGACTCCTCCCGGTGAATAGGATCTCATTTCGACCATAGGCGGTCGAACAGAAGGACGTTTCCTCCATTCTGTGGTACGCGAGGCCTCGTTTTGGCTGCTCCGTCCAAGCCGGTTGGCTCCCGATGAACATGACACATTGCGTTGCCTCCCGATGAACATGATGCAGTTTCTCCATTCCGACCCAGCCGGTTGGCTATCGATAAATAGGACGCCATCGCTGCTCTCCGCTACCTCTCCATGTACATGTGCCCTAGCCGTACGTATGCGTGAGTAAGCGTTCGAGAGCCTGCCCGTATGTACGTACGTGGCCGTATTTACTTTCTTGCACTGAGGCTCTACGTGCGTGTACACGATATAGACGGGACTGCGTGACATGCTACATCCGCGCCTCTACTACAACACATTCCCTTCCTGACTCAGCCATGGTTGATCGCTGCAACATGTAGACAGATCGATCGACCAGTATGTACGTACACGTTTGTGACCAGACATAAAACTCTACATATGGTTCGACCGGGTGGGTCCCAACTGTCAGGGAGGTAAGGAGGAACTTCCTTGAGTGCGAAGATATAGCTGGTGGGTCCTAGCTGTCAGGGGGAGAATCATATCTTTTGCCCGTAATATGGACGCACTTCCTTGCGTGCGAAGATGTAGCTAGTGGGTCCCTGCAGTCAGGGGGGAATTGTTTTTTCGTGAAATACGATGGCCTGTCCGATGGGTCCCTGCTGTCAGGTGGAGGAATCGTTATTTTGCACATAATAAGGAGGCACTTCCATGCTGCGGCTGTGGACCAAGTTGCCAGCCTCTCCATGTACAGTACTCTTCCGATGGAAGTCGTTCCTTGACCACATTAACCACACTGCGCCGAGAGCACCAAGGCGGTCGATGATGGCGAGGCCTAGGAAGGGGACGGCACAGAGCCGGGGAAGACGCGATAGTGGATTCCCACACGAAGAGGAGTACGAGGGTTGACTAGTTTGGCTGGGGTGTGAGGCTGTCGTCGCCGTAGAATAGCAGGTGTTGTGGATGAGTAGAGGGATGGCCTGGCCAGAGGTGGGAGTAGGGTGGGGTGATGAGGCCTGCGCGACAGCAGATCCGGCCATGGGAGGCAGGAGTAGGCGGCACGACCGGCGCTGGTTTGGGCGGCTGGAGCAAGAAGACCAGAGGTTGAAGAAGCACTACGGCCGTTGGATGGACATCGTACGGTCACTGGATCTAGAATCGTTCATATTGACTAAGTTGACAAAGCCGTCCATCCGTGTCAACTTAGTAGGCCCACTAGTCAGCCTCTTACTATGGTGGGTCCCAACTAGCAGGGGAGTATTCATTTTTTATGCGTAATAAGGAGGAACTTCCTTGTGTGCAAAGATATAGCTGGTGAGTCCGAGCTGTCAGCGGGAGGAACATTTTTTTTTTTGCAAAATACAGAGGCCCTTCCGGTGGGTCCCATCTATCAGGTGGAGGAATCATTATTTTGCGTGTAATAAGGAGGCACTTCCTTGCGTGCGGCCATGGACCCAGCTATCAGCCTCTCCATGTACAGTCCTCTTCCGATGGATGTCGTTTGTTGACCATGTTGACCACTCCGCCAAGAGCACCAGAGCGGTGGACGACGGCGAGGCCCCCAGACTGGAACGACCCGGAGAAACCCCACTGTTTTCGCGTAATAAGGAGGCACTTGCTTGTGTGGGTCCCTGCTGTCAGCCTCTCCACTTACATCCCTCTTCCGATGGTTGTTGTTTGTGGACCATGTTGACCATGCCGCGCCGAGAGCACAAATGCGGTGCACGAGGGCGAGGCCCAGGAAGGGAACAACCCGGAGCCGACGAAGCCAAAACAGCGGATGCCCATGCTGAGGGGAGTACGAGGGCTGACTGGTCGGCTGCGGGATGAGGCTGACATCGCCGGAAAATAATAGGATGTGCGGGTGGGTAGAGGGATGGCCTGGCGGTAGTACAACGGGCCACGGGAGGAGGGAGAAGGCAGTCCCGGCGGCGCTGGTTTGGGCGGCTGGAGCAGGAAGATGAGAGATTGAAGAAGCACGACGGCCATTGGATGGACATCCGACAGTCACTGCTCTATTTTGATTAAGTTGACAAAGCCTTGCATACGCGTCAATTTTTTTAGAACAGCTTCATCGTCAACCTAGTAGGCCCAAAAGTCAGCCTCCAAATCTGTTGAAAACAGCATACAACCCATTAGCCATTATTTTCAATAATTTACAGCCCATTTGCTAATCTTAAGGATATTTTGAAGCCCATCTTCTTTTTATTAGCATTACAGACCATATTCTGGGCATTGCTAAAAAATTCAACAAAATTTTGCATATTTCGGTGGGGTCCGAACTCTTTTAATAACAAAATTTCAAGTCATGGTAAAAATAATTTTTAAAAACTTATATCAAAATAAAATTCAAAAAAATTCTCCACCAAAAAAATGAATGAAATGTAATATCTTGACTAGCAGGATGCCCATGCGTTGCACGGAACATCAAGATGCATTCATATGAGTAGTTTATCTTGTGGGAGAAAAGGATGAACGAGGGAAGGCCTTATCTGCAAATGTGGAGAGGAGTGCGGGTAAATTGTCATAGTTTGCTTCCTACCCGTTAGATATAGATCCGACTGCCTATATTACAGGATGGCAGGCACACCATCATCACCAACTCTGCTTTTCATAAGAGTAGAGAAATAAAAAAAATGATATTTGAATGTAATTGCCGGTTGGCTTTGGTTTAAAAATTTATAACCCATTTCTTACTACTTATAGCCTATTTTCTAGGGAAGCCCATTTCTTACTACTTACATCCCTCCGCGTCTTGAAAGATTTGCAGCCCAGCAGGGCTGAGAAAAGCAAGTAGGCCTCGGTTGAGTATTCTCCAAAAAAAAACTGGGCTAGCCATTTTCAGAAAGAAAAAAGATATCAACAGGCTCATTGTGTGCTTAAATAAAAGTGTAAGCATGGGCTAGACGGGACACAACCCTCGCACAGCACGCAGTTGAGCTCCGTCTCTAAAACTAAAAAACAAGTGGGCCTGGGCGAGCTGCTGGGTCCCTGGTGTTATCCACTCGTTGTGTAATTTTCTCGTTTATTGACTACATTGACAATGGCATGGGACATAGTTGTCAAACAATTAGGAGGAACTATTTTTGTCTTGTAATAATGAGGCACCTGCTTGCATAATGCAATGACCCTGGTGGGTCCCTACTGTTAGCCTCTCGACGTACTGTCATCTCTTGATTCCTCTCTGTTGTTGACCATGTTAACAACGCCAGACGGCGGCGGGCACAACGAGTGAACCAAGGCGGACAACGACGGCGAGGCCTCATACGGGAACAGACATGAGCCGTGGAAGATGTGGTACTGTAGTGGCGGAGGGAAGTACGAGGGCAACTACATGTAACTCAAGATTACAAGCGGTACAAAAAGCCCAAGGATTAATTGTTCATCAAATTTAGACAAAACCTAGATTGAACATGACAATAACATCTAACCCAACCACTGTTTTTTGCAGTCACAAACAAATGGATGTGTCTGATCCATAAAATCAACATCCCATGAAAAATAATTTATTGGAGGATGACTACAAGTTGTTGTAAATAGAAGCCGAGCAGATTCAGAAGCCCATTTGTCCACCTGAAACTTCTTTTTTGCTGTTCAACATGTCAGCCTGTGAGAAATCTCTTGTTGAAAAACTTAAGCCTCATGGACAATAGTAACCTTGCATACAACATGAAGAATGTGACAAGGCTTCTGTTTGCCTGGTTGGATGCATATCCTTCCATCGTTATTGTCCTCAAACGGATGTCATGAGAACTGAGAAAATCCTGGTGCTTATTACGCCACTGATTGGTTATATGTTTTTCTCCATGTGTTAGTGCCTAAGTAGACATGAAGATTGAAAACAATTAAGGTCTGAAAAAAGAGTATGTTGAAAGAGCGACAACTGAACGGTTAATTCTAGTACAATATATACGAGCTTTCAATGTGCTTGAAATCATCACCTTTATATATAAATTCTCCAGACATCGAAAGCATCACATCAAGCCAATAATTATGTTCAAGTCATAACTAAACATTCCGATATATAAGATGTTGACATAATCCAGCAGCATTGACAGGCTATTCATGGACGAACTCTTCATTGAGCATATAGCATAATATTAGTACCCAAAGTGTACTCCAAGATGATATAGAACTTACGCGCACAAATGAAAAATGCAGCTTATAATTACAAATGTGTAGATGATAATATAAGGTACCTGAAAAAGTGAGGAGCCAAACACCAACTTGTCGTGATCATTAAACGGATCACGAATTACACCCAAGGTCTCCCATTTGGGCGCAGAGACAACAACTATTTGCGAAGGTTTATAACAATAATGAAGGAGCAACCTTTGAAGTGAAGGGGCATCTTTGATGATGAGCCGCTATCCTTCAAATCAAATTCCAATGCTTTTAAGGTGAGGCGACTTTATTTGGAGACAACTGAGAGGGATTTCTATTCCCAAAAAAATCAGCAAGAGCTCCAGGGTAGGGCAACTGGAGTGGATGATGCTGTGCAGTGAGGCCTCCGACAGATAAACCACCACAAGCAAAAGTTTTTTGAGCAGTGGGAGTCGAAGCATTTCTACTAGATCGTCTGGTAGATGGCACTGGGCGAAGGTGGCGGTGTGGAGAGAGGAGGAAAACCACAATATGGACAACTGTGGTGTGAGCACAAATTCTTGGTGTTCGGTGTGTGGTATGAAACTTTCATGGTAATGGTAGAACTCAAACTGTTGGAGTTTTTTGAATTCAGGGGATGTCAACCAAGCATCCACCATGCAGGGTATGGACAACATGTAGCGTGTCGGGATGCAGAGGCATTGAACGGGGCCATGCTGGTGAGAGGAGATGAAGGCTCTAAGGATATAAAATTCAGGAAGCACAGATATCCGACGATAGTCAAGATTGAGGGGCGAAGTGCGCCACAGAGGGTGCCACCAAGTTGAGAGGACTTATGTGTGGCAGCAATCCTTGGTGGGGAGAAACAAGATGATCTCCCCAAGGATGTCGTTCAGGAGATCGCTGACGCAGTCCACCGGAGATTCTACGGGTTCCTCAGATCCGGGTGAGGGGGGGGGGGGGGCTTGCCGCTTCTCCCCGCGCTGCTGAGTGCAGGATCTACAACCGGCGTCGCCACTGGCGGGAGCCTCATCTTCTTGGCGCTGAGGCCAACCGTCTCCATTTTCCTTGCGGGCGTCGCGCCGAGCTCACGGGTTTGAGCAGAGTAGCCAGAGACGAGCCTAGTGGCAGTGCGAGTGGGGAAGAAGGAGGGATGGGGTTTTCTATAGGAGTGGAACAAGAGGAGCAGGCATTTTCTATACGAGTGAGGAAGAAGGTGAGAAGGGGTTTTCTGTACGAGTGAGGAAGATGGGGAGCGGGAGGAATTGGGGGGAACAGAAGTGGGAGAGTCCATTGAGCTGCAGTATAAGTTTTTTTTTTGAGATTTGCGAGCTACAGTATAAGTGGAAGCGAGGAGGAAGGAGGGTTTTTCTAGGATCACCCCCTCTTCAAGAAATATGGGCTTCTCCTCACAAAAAAATGGGCTTTAAGATGGATAGGCTTTTGTATCGACCCAGCCGGCTGCCTGTGTTTCATACTGGAGGGCCTTAACACTAGAGGCCGCCCATTAGAGACATTTTCCAGCTCTCGAGCTTATTGCCCATTCAAAAGAAAATAAGAGACGCCTCCAGCTTAATTATGGCTCCTCATCGGTCAACGTAAGAATAAGCTTATTTCATCTTGCGTTGGTCATTCTACCTAGTTAAGAATGTAGGAAATACATGTAGCACCGTGAGGTCAACTGACAACAGGTTCCACTAAAATTGATATTTTTGCTTCCGTTTGCACAAATATACACCATATGGAGATAGACAACCCCGTTTGCACAAATATGTAACAGGGTTATTTAAGAAGTGTCATTTTTTTGCAGTGGCATATGATTGACATCAGCATCTCATATGTTATCAATGGCATTATAGTAATAGTATGAAAAGGTGCCATTATATAAGAAGTGCCATCACATCAAATCAACATATGCACTAGATTAACGGGGGCTTACATTAACATGCATAATAATTGCATTATGACTATGTGATGATAGATTGGGAGTAGCACTCGATCAGTACGATGTGCATGGTTAACAGAAATGATCTGTCTAACGAAGGGTGATATGGAAAGGAGAAACACATCATTGTGTCAACCATTGTGCAATTAAATCTTGTGCAGTTCAATGGAGATGCAGCTATGTTACCGGTGTCAGAGTTTAGTGTAACGGCCGAAAACACTCTTTATGATAAATAAAGCAAGACAGAAGCATTTCATAAAACGGTGGTGGCATTGATTCATTGTATCAATGGCAACAGATTGACAACATCATTACTTAACAACGACATCACATTAACAGTGGCATTGTTTCATTTTACCTGTGATGTTAGATTAATAGCAGGAGTAAGGGCATAATGACAGGGGAGGCACAAGCACGTTTTACATCCATCGAGGCATAAAGTGGTGAGGTAGAGGTGTTGCCGAGTGCAGAAAACATGCAAAGCATATCTAGATTTGTGGATTTTTTGTTCTCGTTAGTGACCTTTGCTACGTGACCACAAGAAATCTAGACGTCCTCATTCACGGTTTCATTGTCGGCACAACACCCCCTACTTTCTATCCTTTTTCGACAAAGAAACTGGTCAGGGCAGCATCTTTATTTCCCTTTCCAACCAAGAGATCGGTTCGTTAGCCAGTATCTGCAGTACCTTTTTTCCTCTAATAGTAAAAATTTAGGTGGTGTTTGAGTGTTTGACAAGACGACGGAGCTAGCTACATGGAGAGATTTGTAATACTAGAAGAATATCCCCATGCAGGATGGAGTGACATGGGGAGCAATCCTAACTTGATGAAAAAAGGGATGCAATGACATGGGGAGCTGGGCAATTAGAACAAGGCCGGTTCTAAAAGAAGTTATACCTCCGGTCGGCGGGATGTGGCGAGGCAGGCGGCGGGATCTGCCAACTTGACGGAGGGGAGAAAGGGTGCGGAGGACCTCCCACGCCGGCGCCAGGTCAGAGAATATGGCAGGCATCGGCTTCCTCCCTCACCACCAACGACCACCAGCGGAAGGTATCCAGCCGGATCTGTGTCAACCGAGAGAAGAGAGAGAGAGAGAGAGAGAGAGAGAGAGAGAGAGAGAGAGAGAGAGAGAGAAAGAGAGAGAGAGAGAGAGCGAGCGAGCGAGAGAGAGAGAGAGAGAGAGAGAAAGAGTGGACACCACGGTCTTGTTTAGATATGGAGAGGGTGAGAGAGTGAGAAGAAGAGAACAACCCTAACAAGCAAGTCCCAAAGTGGACCAGTGGAGTAGTAATTGTTTTCCCCTCCATAACGATCATTTTAAGTTGAATACGCACGCAGCAATATTTTCTTCATTGAACATACCAGTAAAAAGAAACTCGATCAATAGCCGCGCTACCGTGTTCATGTTGCATTTGGTATGGATGACATTTGGTCCCAGACCCCACATTAAGTGGACTACTAGATGTCTCAAATTGTCACATTACTTGCCTTTTCATGTGCAAAGGCGCTCCACCATGAGTGTAACCGGGCGTGTGCGTGACGAGAGACTGAAGTCCGATTTACTCCCTCCGTCCCAAAAGAAGTGTCTCAAGCTTAGTACAACTTTGTATTAGAGTTAGTATAAAGTTGAGACACTTATTTTGGGACAGAGGGAGTATAAACCTTGAGGTTGTAGAGCTAGTCGGAAACAAACCCTCACCTTTAAATCCTTGAAGTTTGTACCCTGTCCTCTGTAATCCTGGTCATGTTTAACCTTAAGGGCATGTGCGGTTCAAGGGGTTTTAACAGGGGTTAACCGGGATTGTGGGGGATTAAATCATGTACAAGCCAAATTCCCCTCCATTCCTCACCAAACCCCTTGGGAGGAGGTTGAACAGAACAAGACCTAAGACTAACCACAGTGGGAGTAACTTAATTCCATACAGTATCATAATATGATACTCAACCCTCTCTTTCTTCATTTAATCCTATGCCACCTCATCAAATTTTCCTAGTTGGCATGCATGATACTACATATGATACTCTCATTACAACCAGCCTAGTAGAATTAATATACCTAATCTAAATGGTCGCTGTCCGATCTTTTTGTCATCCTCCAACATTCGGCTGAAGAAGAATCGTGCAAGACACCGACTATTTTCGCCGACATCACCTCGGCAGTGGCCTTCATGGGATACAATCGACGGTGTCCTGATACATCTACATCGTATCTACTTTTCCAAACACTTTTGCCCTTGTTTTGGACTTTAACTTACATGATTTGAATGGAACTAAATTGACACTATTTTCAGCAGAATTGCCATGGTGTTATTTTTGTGCAGAAATAAAAGTTCTTGGAATGACCTGAAACTTCACGGAGAATATTTTTGGAATTAATAAAAAATACTGGCGAAAGAATCAAGACACCAAGGGGCCCACACCCTATCCATGAGGGTGGGGGCGCGCCCCCTATCTCGTGGGCCCCCTGAGGCTTCATCGACCTCAACTCCAACTCCATATATACACGTTCGTGGAGAAAAAAATCAGAGAGAAGGATTCACCGTGTTTTACGATATGGAGCCGCTGCTAAGCCCTAATCTCTCTCGGGAGGGCTGATCTGGAGTCCGTTCGGGGCTCTGGAGAGGGGAATCCGTCGCCGTCGTCATCATCAACCATCCTCCATCACCAATTTCATGATGCTCACCGCCGTGCGTGAGTAATTCCATCGTAGGCTTGCTATACGGTGATGGGTTGGATGAGATTTACCATGTAATCGAGTTAGTTTTGTTAGGGTTTGATCCCTAGTATCCATTATGTTCTAAGATTGATGTTGCTATGACTTTGCTATGCTTAATGCTTGTCACTAGGGCCCGAGTGCCATGATTTCAGATCTGAACCTATTATGTTTTCATGAATATATGTGAGTTCTTGATCCTATCTTACAAGTCAATAGTCACCTACTATGTGTTATGATCTGGCAACCCCGAAGTTACAATAATCGGGACCACTCCCGGTGATGACCGTAGTTTGAGGAGTTCATGTATTCACTAAGTGTTAATGCTTTGGTCCGGTACTCTATTAAAAGGAGGCCTTAATATCCCTTAGTTTCCAATAGGACCCCGCTGCCACGGGAGGGTAGGACAAAAGATGTCATGCAAGTTCTTTTCCATAAGCACGTATGACTATATTCGGTATACATGCCTACATTACATTGATGAACTGGAGCTACTTCTGTGTCACCCTATGTTATAACTGTTGCATGAGGAATCACATTCGACATAATTATCCATCACTGATCCAATGCCTACGAGCTTTTCACATATTGATCTTTGCTTAGTTACTTTACCGTTGCCACTATTACAATTACTACAAAAAGGCTACTGTTACTTTTGCCACTGTTACCATTACTTCCATATATACTTTGCTACTAAATACTTTGTTGCAGATATTAAGTTTTCCAGGTGTGTTTGAATTGACAACTCAACTGCTAATACTTGAGAATATTATTTGGCTCCCCTTGTGTCGAATCAATAAATTTGGGTTGAATACTCTACCCTCGAAAACTGTTGCGACCCCCTATACTTGTGGGTTATCACATCCTCCCGTGTTTTCTACTTCTCCTCGATGATGGCGGCGGGTGGGGACGTGTTGGCCGTTACCTCATTGACATCCGTGTAGCCGCGTCACCTCGTTGACATCCACGACGACTTCTTTCTCTGCCTGCATGGTGTGGCTATGTGCACGTTGATGGTGGATGGCATAGTCGCAGACACTGGAGGCATTGTACGACGCGGCGACATCTAGGGCAGCGACAATGCCCGTGTCGCCGTGCTCACCGACAAGCCGGCATGGAGCAAGTCGACACTCTTCCTCGAGCTATATTGGAGCGGCCAGCTGCCGAACCACGCGCTGGCTTAGTGTGGCAACTGCCTATGATGGGCTGGGCGAGGTAGGTGGAGCAGCGAGCTGCCTCGCTCGTAACTGCCGGGCTCGCGGGCCACCCAGACGACTTTTATGTCGAAGAACTGCTCTTCTTGCTCATCGGATGCCGCTGAAAGGGTGGATAAAATGGTGGAAGGAGGAGCTTGGCCGGCGTCCTCCTCCTGAACGGATGTGTGTGGACGGAGTGGGTTTCTCGCATTCCACGCGGGTTTCTCTATCTCTACTCTTATAAAAAACAGAGTTGGTGATGATGGTGTGCATGCCATCCTGCAATATGGGCCGTCCGATTTATATCTGATGGATCGGAAGGAAACTATGGCAATTTTGCAAAAAGATACCCACACCCCTATCCACATTTGCAAATAAGGCCTTCCCTCTTTCATCCTTTTCTCCCACAAGATAAACTACACATACGAATGCATCTTGATGTTCTGTGCAACGCATGGGCATCTTGCTAGTAAATGTAGGTTTTTGAATGTGGCGAGGAGGCGGGTACAGCTGGGAGTGCAGTGGACGACGCCCTCGGCTGTTGTGCCTCTTCAAATGGCGGATGTAGTGAGATGTCACGTCTGCCCTTACCCCCTTGACCATGGACCTGGACCATGTACGTCTGGCTTTGAGGACAACATTATCCTTGACGGTGTATGTCACCTTGTGTTCAGTCTGAGATGCCACGTGTACTAGATGAATGACGCCAAAATTCGACCACCATGATGCTAGGTGCGAGCCGAGGAAGACTATTGGAGAGATTCCCCTCATAATTTTGCTACATTGGTCATTTGGTTCATAGGATAGAATGCTATAGGATTTTTTCCTATGTAATCATGTTTTAATGGCAATCTAGCATCCACTCCAACTTTTTTCACTTCCTTTGTTTTTACTGTGTCAAACACTCTGTTTTTTAGGGGAGCACTGTGCTAATGCTATGGGATTCAAGTGGACATGCCACTCCAATCCTTGCGTTTTAAGTTCCTACGAAGAGAGTACTTGCTCCAAATGATGTGCCGCTGCAAGAGTCGCCTATATGAATTAACCATGCTCTAAAAAGGAGGACCATCTTTGGCTATAGTATATTGTACTAGGTTAGTAGGTGACCTTGCGCTTGGCTCTTCTCCTCTTCCAGAAGTCAAACAATAATGATGGTACTATAGTAGTACTTTTGGCAATCTGCCACCAAATGAACTGCTACACATCCACCACTTGTAAGCAGTTTCTCCTCGTGCTGCAAGCCACCGCGCACGCATTGGTGAGGGAGAAGGCATAGTAAGCAAGCTTCTCGTCGTTCTGCGAGTTTATGGGACACATCAAAGTTATTTAGTACTCTCTCCAAAAAGGGTCGACCATGTCCATGGCTTCCATCCCGTGCTCCGTCATTGAGTACGTGCACTATAGAACTGCGTCGCGACCGCCAATTCCTCTCCAAACACCTAGTCTAGCTGGTTCACGCGTTTTCCCCTATTTATTGCCGTCTGCCCACCTATAGAACCACCTCACGATAGCCAATTCCTCTCCAAACACCTAGGGAGGCGGTTGAAATGAACAAGCCTAACTTGTTTCTAGTGGGTACATTGACGTGGCATTGAAAGGGTGTGATAGCTGACTCTGGCAAAATAATTGACTACCAAGTTGGCATACATGAGCATGGGCCCCACTTGTTAGCATGCTAGATGGAAGAAGGAACGCAAGACAAAATGAAGCATAGAAGGGTGCGAATCGATTGGCTCACGTGTGATGACCACTGGAGCAATCCACTCAAATTGTACTACGTTAAAAAATTCATGCAAACATGGCCGGTTATACTGTGAGTAGGTGACCGTGCGCTTGACTCTTTGCCTCTTCTGGAAGTCGAACAATGATGATGGTACTACAGTATAGATAATTCTAGCAATCTGACACTGAATGAAGTGTTGCACGTCCACCGCATGTATTAAGCGCACTATCGTAAATCAAAAGCTTCTCCTCGTCCTGCGAGCCATCACGCGTGCATGAGTGAGGGAGAGGTCGTACTAGTAGTAAGCAAAGCTTCTCCTCCTTTGCAAGTCGACAGGACACATCAAAAGTAGTGCATTAGTCTCCAAAAAGGGCTGACCATGTCCATGGTTACCATCCTGTGCTCCGTCATTCAGTGCGTGCACGCTTCACGTTCCATTGAGAAAATAATGTTGCATACGTGCCATCGAATAGAATAACTTAATTTATAAAAAACGCGCCACCACGTCATGGTCGAACTTTGATTCATCCATGCCTGGTTCCCATGAACAACTACTACACTCGCCAAATTATCTGGTGAGCTGTCTCTTCGTAAATAAATGAGCTCACCGTGTACCCGCACATGAATATTAGGGAAAGAGGCAAAGAGTGCATGCATCGGTGCCTGCACTTCTTCTCTTCGTGCTTGTATTCCTTTTTTTGGGTGATTCCTGCACGTACTCCATCTACATTCGTGACTGTTGGTGAGTCTCTCCTACTATACTTAACTCCATTTTCTTGCATGACACGTGGACCTGGATGCTGGATGTCCTACGTGTCGGCAAAACTTAGAAGAATGCTTTCCGACGACCGAGAAAGAGCAAGAAACCTCGCAATGGAACGTCTGGACTCTTTAATATTTTTATTCGGCGATATAAATCTACCCAATCTTCTGCATAGTAGACTCGAAGAGTCTGAAACACGACAACCCAGTGTAGTTACATCATACATGGCCAACCCACGCTATCACCATATTTCTTGGCCTCCGTGCGACACCTAGCTCTAGTAATCCACCAGCCCGTATCGCTTCTCGCTCCTCGTCTCTCTCAAAGTGTGGCGGGTTGGCGATTTTGTCGTCTATTGAGGTCGGGTAACTCATCAAATGTTAGCGTCATGCCAAGATCATTCTAAAAAAATTATTGTATTCTATTGTTATGCCAAGAAGAGGAAGCACTTTGACCGATGGACCAAACAAGACAGACGTGTCGTGCTGTGAGTGGGTCCAGTTTCTCATTTTGAACTTGTTTGGTGTAGTAGTAACACTTGGTTTTGACAACTGATAAGATTTTATATAGGGTCTAATGTATTCTTTGAGGTTGCCTTTGACTATTGATAAGATTTTATATAATTTGAAAATTATATCATTCGAAGATCCTTTCACGTTCCATTTCAAAAAAAACCCTTCACGTACAAATGTGATGGTATCCTTTGAGCAACTTGCATGTCCTATACTACTCCTGTTTGGATACTCTAACTTAGCTAGAGGTTAGACTAACTCATGACCAACCCTGAACTAACTCTAGGCGAAGAGGTGTTTGGATGATAGGGTTAGATTGACAATAAATGTACTTGATGGAGAGAGGAAAGTGATTTTTAAGTGGGCCCCACGAGAACTAGCTCCAATTAGCGCCACTTGGTTGGCGGGATAGAGAGAGAAAAGTGATTTTTCAGTGGGCCCAATGAGAACTATCTGCAATTAGCACCTCTTGGGTGGGATAATTTGTGGTGGGTTTGGTGCAACTTGCTCCAAGTTAACCCTCATGTTTGGATACTTTAGGGCTATTTGAGCCCCAACTAGCTCAAACTAACTCTAACCCATGGATCCAAACAGGGCCAAAGTTAGTCTCAAAAAACACATTAAGCCCTATATACATGGACAGACGGAGTACATGATACTAGCAAACGCTCACCATTAGTAGTAGTTCATTGGTTGGTTTTGTTTTTTGATTCAGTTGCTATGTTGCTACCATCCAATATTCGCGTGTGGTTGTTTCTAGAATGAAAAAAGGAGGTAGTACTTACTGTGGGAAAGGTGAAGTGATGGTTGCTTCGCCCGAGCAATTTATTACCATGGGAATATTGGAGTACCGACGGATTCAACGAAGAGAGAAATGATGGTTGCTTCGTCTGAGCAACTTACTATGGCGAAGGTGGGGCTATGTGATTTGACTCCTCACTAGTCATTATTACTGTGGCGCAATGACCGGGGTGAATCTTCCCTGCAATTGTGCACTCAATATTGCTGCATGGCAGGTGGAGCCGGATGAAGGATGTCCCACATGTCGGCGAATCAAAGTTGAATTGTTTCTGACATTGCTATCAATTGTTCAGGATTTGTTTATATGTACACATAATTTTCCAGCATAATGAAATTGTATTGTGATGCTATGAAGGTTTCAACTTCGGTTCTCGCAGAAAAAAAGGTTTCAACTTAGGGTTCATGTGTCCTATTGCCTGAAGATTATCTTGTTACAACATTCCATCAAATACAAATGAAACTACCATGGCTGCTAATGAATCTCAATGGTTCACAGATCAGCGCCAATATTGACATCAAACTAAAGACAAAGTTGTGAGAAGGTGTACAAATTAAGAAAATATATAATTGATCGATGTTGTTCGTTGGCATGGCTCCATTTCCTGGGCACAGTGTTCATTGGTTGGCAGCTAGTTTCACCCAGCTCTGTAGCCAAAAAAGAGGTGTATGGAGGACATCACAATCCGATCATTTTGTGCAGCTCCACTAAAATGGAGCTAATAATCCCTGTTTGCAAAGATATTCAGTCAAGGTGATTACAATAATAGTGGAACTAGATGATGAAACATAACACACACAAATAGAAGCCGATCACCTCTGCGATCTCTCTTTAGGACTAACTACTTGTTGGAGAAGATTAAGCATGGAGTGGGATGAGGAGGATAGCAAAACCAATCTCCCTTTCTGTAGTCCTATAGAAATGTAAAAACATTGCCTGTGTGACATTTTGGCGGAACTGCACAAAACACTCTTAAGAAAAAAGTGACTTGTGCAGTTCACCAAAAGGTTGCAATAGCAACAAGGTGAATTGGATTGCCCTGTTTGCAAAAGGAGGTAGAAAGGAAACAATTACTGCCTAATAACATGAGTTGAAGACACATACACCGACAAAAAAGAAGCATATTCCATGTAATAAGGGAAAGATAGCAGCATGGTGGCTTATCAAAAATGGTTTGAGGACGAGATTGCAAGATGGGAAGTACACCGGTTGAGATATGTTTTAAGCAAACAACTAAAGAAGATCAATATGCAGGATTTTCCACATGCAGCAACATGGGAAGATGGGCAGTGGAGCAAGGCCAGAGGAAGCTGTACCTGAGAGTCGTCGAGATGTAACTAGGAGGGTGTCGGCGGCCAGGATTTGCCCATATTGCAGCAGCGAGCAAGTGGCGAAGGCCCTACCACGCCGAAGCTTGGTTAGAGAGAACGGTGGGTACCGCAGATCGGGACGTGATGCCTCAACACCGTCGAACGAAGAAAATATGCACATCCTCCCTTTCCGCAGGCGGTCGGGATGCGGCCAGATCAGTGACCAATGGTGAGAGGGAGAGGCCACCGCCGCCTTGTGTGAGATAGTGTGACGAGAGACAAACCCGGCAAGCATGCTCCATTATATATAGTGGAGCGGATTTTCCACTTTTCCCAATGATAATCGTTTTATATTCTGTATGTGCCATTGAGGAATATAACTTTATTTGATACTAATGCGTCAAGTCAATCTTTGTTCCGTCTACGCGTGGTACACGACCCTCCTTCGAGTAAACAACCGCTACCCGCGTCAAATTATCACGTGGGCTGCCTTTTCATACAGAAATGAACTCCAACGTGTACCCGCGAGGGTGTGACCAGGAACGAGACGTGAGTATGTGCGTTGTGCGTGCACCTCATCTTTAGGTGTAGGTACATATGCGGGTGGGTCTGAGAGAGATGGTTTGTGCGGAACAGAGACAATGTGTCAATGATATCTCAAACAAAAAAACGTAACATATGCAATATGTGTGAAATAGAGTCATGAATATATCATATATAGAGGGAGCGATGCACGAGATGAGAGTGGAGGGATCATCGGCGTGAGATATCGATAGAATCCAAAACAGGGATGAAGTTGGTGGGTGCGCGATTGATAAAGAGTGCCATCGAATTTGTGTTTTCCCACGTCAAAGATACAGGGCGGCTGGCCTACTGGAATGTGATAGGGCAGAGGTGCAGTTTTTCTCTGTTGCATGGATACCTACCTACAATGTTCGACTATCGGTGTGTGTGTGGGGGGGGGGGGGGGGGGGGGGAGGGGGCAGATACCTAACTATAGAGAGGTATATCGACTATTATATGTGTGGAGAAGAAGAGAGACCTAGCTATGTATTGAGGGAGATTGATCGACATCCATGCATATGTGTAGCAGAGGAATAAGGTTGGGAGAAAGACAAAGGTAGACTGTCGAAGGGTTGGTGGTGGAGTTGCTTCTCACTAATGGTGGGTGAGGCTACTAGACAAACAGAGGGTACAAGTGCAATATCAATAAGAGAGGGGATGTCTACCTGTCTATGCACGTGTGTCTGAGAGTCGGGTCGGGAGGTATGCAAGGATGATGAGGGGGACGATATGGTTGTGGTAAGTAGACGTAACTACATCGGAAGATCAATCATCGTGTGTCCGAGAAAGGGAGAGACATAACTAGTGAGGTAAGTCGATCGGTGCATGGGGAAAAAGAATTATAGTCGACCTAGCTATATGTAGGGAGATTGGTATGTACACATGCATGCATGTGTTAGAAGCAAATAAGGTCCGGAGAGACGGACATGGGAGAGGGGTGCGGTTAGGAGGTGGTGTGAGAGGCCTACTATGTCGAGGGGGAGGAGTGTGCGATTATGAGATTGATGAAAAGAGGGGCGGGAGTGTGCATCTGCGTGGAACCGTATTGGACATAGAGGGTCATGGACGGTGAGAAGATAAGAGGGGAAGTGTGTGTTTGTGGTAGGCGCACTTTGCTAGAGAGGTATATCGACCGGTGTATGCTGGAAAGAAGGAGCCCGGGGGCCTACACACACCATGGGTGAACGACCTAAAGAGAAATAAAGAATGTGCGTGATGGAGGGGACGTTGAGGGAGGGTGAGAGGGGGGCGGGCGTGTGCATGCACGATAGAAAGTTAGTGCTAGCTAGCTACAAAGAGAAGAGGATTGTGATGGTGTAAAAGACAATCAGAGATCATAATTCATTATAAAAAAGTGGATTCAGATATTTGAAGAAGATATCATAGTGTTTTAAACTGACGCATGCATGAATGAATATATATAATGGTGATACACATGGTGTGGTTATGAACATCTTATACTACATATAATATATAGAACATTGATTATAACTTGGGATAAAGTGTGGCTTTTGCAGCTCAGGGCTAATACTTGTCATAATGTAGGGGGAGGGGCACTATACTTTGTGTGATAAACACGGTGTACGTATGTAACATGGCTTAGATTATGAATATCTAGTTAGTACATAAAATGTACTATTATTTGTAATCAACATCAAGTGTATTCAAAAAATTGAATTCGAGTTCATATAGTACACATAGTTCGTATCTATCTCTATAGTAATCATGTGGTGTGTTGTTAAGGTAATACACGAATAATGGTTTAAGTTGGCAACAATGATGATTGTAGATTCTGTTGGGGAACGTAGCAGAAAATAAAATTTTTCTATGCTTCACCAAGATCAATCTATGGAGTCATCTAGCAACGAGAGAGAGGAGTGCATCTACATACCCTTGTAGATCGCGAGTGGAAGCGTTCAAGAGAACGGGGTTGATGGAGTCGTACTCGTCGTGATCCAAATCACCGAAGATCCTAGTGCTGAACTGACGGCACCTCCGCGTTCAACACACGTACGGTTGGGAGAGACGACTCCTCCTTCTTGATCCAGCAAGGTGGAAGGAGAGGTTGATGGAGATCCAGCAGCACGACGGCGTGGTGGTGGAAGTAGCGGGGAGAGGGAGAGGTGTTACGGGGGGAGAGGGAGGCGCCAGGGACTAGGGTGCGCAGCCCTCCCTCCCCCTCTTTATATAGGGGCCCTGCGGGGGCACCGGCCCCCTATAGATCCAATCTCAAGGGGGGGGGCAAACGGGGGAACTTGCCCCCCAAGTCAGGTGGGGCGCCCCCCACCCCTAGGGTTTCCAACCCTAGGCAAAGGGGCAGGCCCAAGGGGGGAGCACCAGCCCACCAGGGGCTGGTTCCCTTCCCACTTCAGCCCATGGGGCCCTCCGGGATAGCTGGCCCCACCCGATGGACCCCCGGGACCCTTCCGGTGGTCCCGGTACAATACTGGTGACCCCCGAAACTTTCCCGGTGGCCAAAACTGGACTTCCTATATACAAATCTTTACCTCCGGACCATTCTAGAACTCCTCGCGACGTCCGGGATCTCATCCGGGACTCCGAACAACTTTCGGGTTACCGCATACTAATATCTCTACAACCCTAGCGTCACCGAACCTTAAGTGTGTAGACCCTACGGGTTCGGGAATCACGCAGACGTGACCGAGACAGCTCTCCGGCCAATAACCAACAGCGGGATCTGGATACCCATGTTGGCTCCCACATGTTCCATGATGATCTCATCGAATGAACCACGATGTCGAGGATTCAAGTAATCCCGTATACAATTCCCTTTGTCAATCAGTACGTTACTTGCTTGAGATTCGATCATCGGTATCCCAATACCTTGTTCAATCTCGTTACCGGCAAGTCACTTTACTCGTCACATAATGCATGGTCCCGTGACCAACCACTTGGTCACATTGAGCTCATTATGATGATGCATTACCGAGTGGGCCCAGAGATACCTCTCCGTCATACGGAGTGACAAATCCCAGTCTCGATCCGTGTCAACACAATAGACACTTTCGGGGATACCTGTAGTATACCTTTATAGTCACCCAGTTATGTTGTGACGTTTGGTACACCCAAAGCACTCCTACGGTATCCGGGAGTTACATGATCTCATGGTCTAAGGAAATGATACTTGACATTGGAAAAGCTCTAGCAAACGAACTACACGATCTTGTGCTATGCTTAGGATTGGGTCTTGTCCATCACATCATTCTCCTAATGATGTGATCCCGTTATCAATGACATCCAATGTCCATAGTCAGGAAACCATGACTATCTCTTGATCAACGAGCTAGTCAACTAGAGGCTCACTAGGGACATGTTGTGGTCTATGTATTCACACATGTATTACGATTTCCGGATAACACAATTATAGCATGAATAATAGACAATTATCATGAACAAGGAAATATAATAATAATCATTTTATTATTGCCTCTAGGGCATATTTCCAACAGTCTTCCACTTGCACTAGAGTCAATAATCTAGTTACATTGTGATGAATCGAACATCCATAGAGTTCTGGTGTTGATCATGTTTTGCTCGCGGAAGAGTCAACGGATCTGCGACATTCAGATCCGTATGCACTTTGCAAATATCTATGTCTCCATCTTGAACATTTTCACGAATTGGGTATGACTCCTAGGTCGGTGATGAACTCCTTCATCCAAATTGGGTAAGACTCATAGGTCGGTGATGAACTCCTTCATCCAAATTGCTTCATGCGCTGCCTCCGAGGCTGCCATGTACTCCGCTTCACATGCAGATCCCGCCACGATGCTTTGCTTGCAACTGCACCAGCTTACTGCCCCACCATTCAAAATATACACGTATCTGGTTTGTGACTTAGAGTCATCCACATCTGTGTCGAAGCTAGCGTCAACGTAACCCTTTACGACGAGATCTTCGTCACCTCCATAAACGAGAAACATATCCTTAGTCCTTTTCAGGTACTTTAGGATATTCTTGACCGCTGTCCAGTGTTCCATGCCGGTATTACTTTGGTACCTTCCTACCAAACTTACGGCAAGGTTTACATCAGGTCTGGTACACAGCATGGCATACATAATAGACCCTATAGCCGAGGCATAGGGGATGACACTCATCTTTTCTCTATCTTCTGCCGTGATCGGGCATTGAGCCGAGCTCAATTTCACACCTTGCAGTGCAGGCAAGAACCCCTTCTTGGACTGATCCATATTGAACTTCTTCAATATCTTATCAAGGTATGTGCTTTGTGAAAGACCTATGAGGCGTCTCGATCTATCTCTATAGATCTTGATGCCTAATATGTAAGCAGCTTCTCCAAGGCCCTTCATTGAAAAACACTTATTCAAGTAGGCCTTAATGCTGCCCAAAAGTTCTATATCATTTCCCATCAAAAGTATGTCATCTACATATAATATGAGAAATGCTACAGAGCTCCCACTCACTTTCTTGTAAACGCAGGCTTCTCCATAAGTCTGCATAAACCCAAACGCTTTGATCATCTCGTCAAAGCGAATGTTCCAACTCCGAGATGCTTGCACCAGCCCATAAATGGATCACTGGAGCTTGCATACCTTGTTAGCATTCTTAGGATCGACAAAACCTTCCGGCTGCATCATATACAATTCTTCCTTAAGATCCATTTATGTCGGCTAAGGGTTAAGGAATGTTGTTTTGACGTCCATCTGCCATATCTCATAATCATAGTATGCGGCAATTGCTAACATGATTCAGACGGACTTCAGCTTCGCCACGAGAGAGAAAGTCTCATCATAGTCAACCCCTTGAACTTGTCGATAACCCTTAGCGACAAGTCGAGCCTTATAGATGGTAACATTACCATCCGCGTCCTTCTTCTTCTTAAAGATCCATTTGTTTTCTGTCGCTCGCCGATCATCGGGCAAGTCTATCAAAGTCCATACTTTGTTTTCATACATGGATCCTATCTCGGATTGCATGGCTTCAAGCCATTTGTTGGAATCTGGGCCCGCCATCGCTTCTTCATAGTTCAAAGGTTCACCGTTGTCTAACAACATGATTTCCAGGACAGGGTTGCCATACCATTCTAGTGTGGAACATGTCCTTGTGGACCTACGAAGTTCAGTAGCAACTTGATCCGAAGTACCTTGATCATCATCATCAACTTCCTCTCTAGTCGGTGTAGGCACCACAGGAACATCTTCCTGAGCTGCGCTACTTTTCGGTTCAAGAGGCAGTACTTCATCGAGTTCTACTTTCCTCCCACTTATTTCTTTCGAGAGAAACTCTTTCTCCCGAAAGGACCCATTCTTGGCAATGAAAATCTTGCGTTTAGATCTTAGGTAGAAGGTATACCCAATGGTTTCCTTAGGGTATCCTATGAAGACGCATTTTTCTGACTTGGGTTTGAGCTTTTCAGGTTGAAGTTTCTTGACATAAGCATCGCATCCCCAAACTTTTAGAAACGACAGCTTAGGTTTCTTTCCAAACCATAATTCATATGGTGTCGTCTCAACAGATTTAGACGGTGCCCTATTTAAAGTGAATGTAGCTGTCTCTAGAGCGTATCCCCAAAATGATAGCGGTAAATCGGTGAGTGACATCATAAATTACACCATATCCAATAGAGTGCGATTACGATGTTCGAACACACCGTTACACCGAGGTGTTCCAGGCGGCGTTAGTTGTGAAACGATTCCACATTTCTTAAGTGCGTACCAAATTCGTGACTTAAGTATTCTCCTCCACGATCTGATCGTAAGAACTTTATTTTTCGGTAACGTTGATTCTCTACCTCATTCTGAAATTCCTTGAACCTTTCAAAGGTCTCAGACTTGTGTTTCATCAAGTAAACATACCCATATCTACTCAAGTCATCAGTTAGGGTGAGAACATAACGATAGCCACCGCGAGCCTCAACGCTCATTCCGCACACATCAGTATGTATAATTTCCAACAAGTTGGTTGCTCGCTCCATTGTTCTGGAGAACGGAGTCTTGGTCATTTTACCCATGAGGCATGGTTCGCACGTGTCAAATGATTCGAAATCAAGAGACTCCAAAAGTCCATCTGTATGAAGCTTCTTCATGCGTTTGACACCAATGTGACCAAGGCGGCAGTGCCACAGATATGTGGGACTATCATTATCAATCTTACATCTTTTGGTATTCACACTATGAATATGTGTAACATCACGTTCGAGATTCATTAAGAATAAACCATTGACCAGCGGGGCATGACCATAAAACATATCTCTCATATAAATAGAACAACCATTATTCTCAGATTTAAATGAGTAGCCATCTCGTATTAAACGAGATCCAGATACAATGTTCATGCGCAAAGCTGGCACTAAATAACAATTATTGAGGTTTAAAACTAATCCCGTAGGTAAATGTAGAGGTAGCGTGCCGACGGCGATCACATCAACCTTGGAACCATTCCCGACGCGCATCGTCACCTCGTCCTTCGCCAGTCTCCGTTTATTCCACAGCTCCTGTTTTGAGTTACAAATATGAGCAACCGCACCGGTATCAAATACCCAGGAGCTACTGCGAGTACTGGTAAGGTACACATCAATTACATGTATATCACATATACCTTTGGTGTTGCCGACCTACTTGTCCACTAAGTATTTGGGACAGTTCCGCTTCCAGTGTAAGCTTCCCTTGCAATAAAAGCACTCAGTCTCAGGTTTGGGTCCATGCTTTGGCTTCTTCCCGGAAACTGGCTTACCAGGCGAGGCAACTCCCTTGCCCTCCTTCTTGAAGTTCTTCTTACCCTTGCCTTTCTTGAAACTAGTGGTTTTATTGACCATCAACACTTGATGTTCCTTTTTGATTTCTACTTTCGCTGATTTCGGCATTGAAAATACCTCAGGAATAGTTTTCACCATCCCCTACATATTATAGTTTATCACAAAGCTCTTGTAGCTAGGTGGGAGCGACTGAAGGATTCTGTCAATGACCGCCTCATCCGGGAGGTTAATGTCCAGCTTGGACAAGTGGTTGTCCAACCCAGACATTTTGAGTATGTGCTCACTGACATAACTATTTTCCTCCATCTTACAATTGTAGAACTTGTTGGAGACTTCATATCTCTCGACCCGGGCATGAGCTTGGAAAACCATTTTCAGCTCTTCGAACATCTCATATGCTCCGTGTTGCTCAAAACGCTTGTGGAGCCCCGGTTCTAAGCTATAAAGCATGCCGCACTGAACGAGGGAGTAGTCATCAACACGCGACTGCCAGGCGTTCATAACATCTTAAGTTGCGGGGAAAAGGGGTGCTTCACCTAGCGGTGCATCTAGGACATATGCTCTTTTGGCAGCTATGAGGATGATCCTCAAGTTCCGGACCCAGTCCGTGTAGTTGCTGCCATCGTCTTTCAACTTGGTTTTCTCTAGGAACACGTTGAAGTTGAGGGAAACATTAGCGTGGGCCATTTGATCTACAAGACATATTGCAAAAGTTTTAGACCAAGTTCATGATAACTAAGTTCATCTAATCAAATTATTAATGAACTCCCACTCAGATAGACATCCCTCTAGTCATCTAAGTGATCCATGATCCGAGTCAACTAGGCCGTGTCCGATCATCACGTGAGACGGACTAGTCATCATCGGTGAACATCTTCATGTTGATCGTATCTTCTATACGACTCATGTTTGACCTTTCGGTCTCTTGTGTTCCGAGGCCATGTCTGTACATGCTAGGCTCATCAAGTCAACCTAAGTGTTTTGCATGTGTAAATCTGTCTTACACCCGTTGTATGTGAACGTTAGAATCTATCACACCCGATCATCAGGTGGTTCTTTGAAACAACAAACTTTTGCAACGGCGCACAGTTAGGGGGAACACTTTCTTGAAATTATTACGAGGGATCATCTTATTTACTACCGTCGTTCTAAGTAAATAAGATGCAAAAACATGATAAACATCACATGCAATCAAATAGTGACATGATATGGCCAATATCATTTTGCTCCTTTTGATCTCCATCTTCGGGGCGCCATGATCATCATCGTCACCGGCATGACACCATGATCTCCATCATCATGATCTCCATCATCGTGTCCCCATGAAGTTGTTCGCCAACTATTACTTCTACCATTATGGCTAACAATTTAGCAAAGAAGTAAAGTAATTACATGGCGTTATTCAGTGACACATAGGTCATACAATAAATAAAGACAACTCCTATGACTCTTGCCGGTTGTCATACTCATCGACATGCAAGTCATGATTCCTATTACAAGAACATGATCAATCTCATACATCACATATATATCATTCATCACATCCTTTTGGCCATATCACATCACAAGGCATATGCTGCAAAAACAAGTTAGACGTCCTCTAATTGTTGTTGCATGTTTTTACGTGGCTGCAATAGGGTTCTAGCAAGAACGTTTCTTACCTACGTCAAAACCACAACGTGATATGCCAATTTCCATTTACCCTTCATAATGACCCTTTTCATCGAATCCGATCCGACTAAAGTGGGAGAGACAGACACCTGCTAGCCACCTTATGCAACTGGTGCATGTCAGTCGGTGGAACCTGTCTCACGTAAGTGTACGTGTAAGGTCGGTCCGGGCCGCTTCATCCCACGATGCCGCCGAAACAAGATAAGACTAGTAGTGGCAAGTAAATTGACAACATCTATGCCCACAACAAAATTGTGTTCTACTCGTGCATAGAAACTACGCATAGACCTAGCTCATGATGCCACTGTTGGGCAACGTAGCAGAAAATAAATTTTTTCTACGCTTCACCAAGATCAATCTATGGAGTCATCTAGCAACGAGAGAGAGAAGTGCATCTACATACCCTTGTAGATCGCGAGCGGAAGCGTTCAAGAGAACGGGGTTGATGGAGTCGTACTCGTCGTGATCCAAATCACCGAAGATCCTAGTGCCGAACTGACGGCACCTCCGCGTTCAACACACGTACGGTTGGGAGAGACGTCTCCTCCTTCTTGATCCAGCATGGGGGAAGGAGAGGTTGATGGAGATCCAGCAGCACGACGGCGTGGTGGTGGAAGTAGCGGGGATCTTGGCAGGGCTTCGCCAAGCTCAGCGAGAGGGAGAGGTGTTACGGGGGGAGAGGGAGGTGCCAGGGACTAGGGTGTGCAACCCTCCCTCCCCCCTCTTTATATAGGGGCCTTGGGGGGGGGGGCGCCGGCCCCCTAGAGATCCAATCTCAAGGGGGGGGGGCAAAGGGGGGAACTTGCCCCACAAGTCAGGTGGGGTGCCCCCCACCCCTAGGGTTTCCAACCCTAGGCGCAGGGGAGGCCCAAGGGGGGCGCACTAGCCCACCAGGGGCTGGTTACCTTCCCGCTTCAGCCCATGGTGCTCTCCAGGATAGGTGGCCCCACCCGGTGGACCACCGGGACCCTTCCGGTGGTCCCGGTACAATACCGGTGACCCCCAAAACTTTCCCGGTGGTCGAAACTGGACTTCTTATATACAAATCTTTACCTCCGGACCATTCCAGAACTCCTCGTGACGTCCGGGATCTCATCCGGGACTCCGAACAACTTTCGGGTTACCGCATACTAATATCTCTACAACCCTAGCTTCACCGAACCTTAAGTGTGTAGACCCTACGGGTTCGGGAATCATGCAAACATGACCGAGACAGCTCTTCGGCCAATAACCAACAGCGGGATCTGGATACCCATGTTGGCTCCCACATGTTCCATGATGATCTCATCGAATGAACCACGATGTCGAGGATTCAAGTAATCCCGTATACAATTCCCTTTGTCAATCGGTACGTTACTTGCCCGAGATTCGATTGTCGGTATCCCAATACCTCGTTCAATCTCGTTACTGGCAAGTCACTTTACTCGTCACGTAATGCATGATCCCGTGACCAACCACTTGGTCACATTGAGCTCATTATGATGATGCATTACCGAGTGGGCCCAGAGATACCTCTCCGTCATACGGAGTGACAAATCCCAGTCTCGATCCATGTCAACCCAACAGACACTTTCGGGGATACTTGTAGTATACCTTTATAGTCACCTAGTTACGTTGTGACGTTTGGTACACCCAAAGCACTCCAACAGTATCCGGGAGTTACACGATCTCATGGTCTAAGGAAATGATACTTGACATTGGAAAAGCTCTAGCAAACGAACTACATGATCTTGTGCTATGCTTAGGATTGGGTCTTGTCCATCACATCATTCTCCTAATGATGTGATCCCGTTATCAATGACATCCAATGTCCATAGTCAGGAAGCATGACTATCTGTTGATCAACGAGCTAGTCAACTAGAGGCTCACTAGGGACATGTTGTGGTCTATGTATTCACACATGTATTACGATTTCCGAATAACACAGTTATAGCATGAATAATAGACAATTATCATGAACAAGGAAATATAATAATAATCATTTTATGATTGCCTCTAGGGCATATTTCCAACAGATTCTTATTCAATTAGAGAAATGAATTCAAATTTTGTTTGAATTGCAGTGGTAGTATAGACATTTGGAATGTACTAAAATTTTGGTATGAGTAGGTTACATGCATTATACAGCCAGCGAAAAAAATTAATTGGACATAACATGTATTCATAGCTTTGAATAGCATTTGTACTGTAAAATGGGACAAGACTCTCTCTTTGTGTGGTGTGCAGCGCCTTGTTATATCCCGAAAATTCAGATATCATGCTCCCAAAACTCACGCCTTCATAACCCGCGCCTTACTATCCCGAAATTACAATATGCATGAGAACTCCCTCTAGCTACCAAATCCCGACACATGAAATCCCCCTTCTAACCTTGAGCCGAAAGGGCCGCTAGTTCAAATCAGTGGGGGTACTTTTGTAACACACCCTACATTTTGGACAAGTGCATCACTAAGTCATGGTTCCCCCCCATCGCCTCCTTTTCGCCATTTGAAATTCCAGGCCACCATAACCTCTCTGCTCCAGCCGCGAAACCCCACCCTCCTCCATCCGCCACCTCACCGCTGCCCAGCCGGAGCCTCTTCCCCGATGACGTTGTGCACCGCAATAGCTCGACATACCTCATCCACCACCCCGAATGAGGATTCATCGTCGATCTCGTCGTCTCGCCAGTTCAGTTGCCCCGTCATCCACTGTTGGAGATATGCCCTAGAGGCAATCATGTATGATGATATTTCCTATGTGTTTATGAATAAATATAGTCCTTGGGCATTATCAGTGATGTGTATCAGCAAGTACGTGACTTGTTTGTGGGACTATGCGTTGTATGATGACTGTCCTAAAAGGTCCCTAGTCGAAAGGGCTGTGTGGATGCGCAACTGACTAGACTAGCATATGACACGGTCGATGGCTCGGTCTCACTAGCCATGAGGCATTGGATGCTAACCGGATAATATGGACTTGGAAAGGTCTGGTCGGATTTGACGTAGTTGGATCCGAGTCGAGATAAGGTTCGAGTCGGACAGACCCAACTATGAGACACAACGATATGTCATCTGTGAGTCTCTAGTACAACATACATTCTATGTCCTAAGACCTGAGCTGATGCATGTACTCGGGATGGTGACAGACTTGCTTTGGGCCGACCAAACGCTACTCCGTGACTAGGTAGTTACAAAGGTAGGTTTTGGGTTTGTCCAGTCCCATGCTGTGAGACATGGTCGAGCAAGATGGGATTTGCCCCTCCGAACAGGAGAGATATACTCTGGGCCCCTCGTGTGATCCGACCAGGATAAGCATGGCCATGCGACAAGGATGATGAGATAATCCGGATAGTGGTCGGTATCACTAGAATGAGAAAGAGGTCGGGCTAGCACAAGGATGACAATCTCGCCTTTAGTCCGACAACATATATCACATGGCAAAGGGAACAAAAGTGTGACATGTTGTACAGGTTTGCCTAACCAGCTTTATAGTCTACTTGGTGGTCGGTATGCCTTTCTAGAGGCCGCTACCAGCCGAGCAGGTCGGAGGTGATCCGACCTGCGACCAAGCCGACTTGAACCTAAGGGGTCGCACGCTTAAGGGAAGGAACCTGCGAGGTCGGATCGGACTCCACGAGTCAGATATCATCCTACACAGACTCGGATCCTGGCCGAACAAATTTTGGGCTTAAGGGTACGTGCGAGGCCCAAGTGTTGAGCCCGCGACGGGCGCCTATATAAAGTGGAGGTGCGGCACACTCATGCGGTTGATCGCCTCGGCGCTGTCACTAGGGTTTGTATGTGTTTCAAATAGCCACCTCCACTCGCCGCCGACTGTGTGATCGACCTAGCAGTCTGCCGCACGGTGTTCCTCCTGCACGTGAGGATACCGTTAGAGGCGGTGCACTTGCGCCACTTCGGTGAACTTGTACGTGGGATCGGACGACCGGCTGTTTGAGGGAGATCGGACGAGGAGGAGACGATCCACATGGACACGCTGCCCCAACTCTTCTTGCACTGCACGACACTGTGCGTCTAGTGGTAACGATTTGTTATCCATCTCCGTAGCATGTTCTTGGTTGTTCTGCGCATAGGAAAATTTTAATTTTCAGTCGACGCACCCTACCGTAGGTCCCAATAGTGGTATTAGAGCCTTTGCTATAGGATTTGGATTCAGATCGTATGCATATTAGATTTGTGGAGGCAACAGATGAGATCTGTTGTCCTTGATGAGATCGGCTATGCGCATGGTTGATGTGATCAACTGCACATGGGGATCATTGAGGCTATGTTTTCTGTCAATCGGGATTGATGAGGTCGTGACACAATCTACCCCTACCAGTCAGTCATCCGCCATCGGGGTTAACTGTGAAATGTAAATCCGAATTAGATTCGCGATGATCGATAAGATCGATCTACCCCTTGGAACCCCGTTCGCTAACCAGATAGCGGGACCGCCGTGTGCGTAACGCCGTGTATTTCGTACCTAACACACAAACCGGTAGAATGCGATTCTATGCATAACTTGGTTTTGCAGGTTTGATGTGAATAGTATGACTCATATGTATGTGATGCATGTGTGTAATTTATACATGGCCTGCGTGTCATGTTTTTCAGGCGGCAGGAGCCAAAGTGCTGTCATTATAAAGTATAACGACCCGCGTGTCGACTTGTGACTCTATGTAAAATTCATTACTAGTTGTAGTAGTTGGATAATAGAGATCAGGTTGGCGGCTTGTCGTCCCGGCGTGACAAACAAGATGGAGTTCCTAGATGGTCATCGGAGTCGGAGCCGACCTGGAAGAACGTCCATGCAGGAGCCATATTATTTCACAATATGAGTTTATTTGTGATTGTTATGCTTCTTTGTTTCTATGCATGTTAGAATGGTAGAATGATCCCTAATGAATATCAAGCGAATTGTCATCCCCAATGTTGCACCTTCGCACGTCAAGTACGTCTAGTAGTGGGCTCATAAAATTGGGGTGCTGCTAGGTGTCCTTGAACTGAAGGGTTCGTGTCGGACACGGACATGCACTGCATCAGGTTAACTTGACAAGACTATGAAAATGGTTTTGGGCCTTGTGGCAAAGAAGGTTGGGAGCCGGGGTATGAGATACCTTCCTGACCGACGGGAGTCGTATAGTGATGCGATTAGTAAGGAGTTGCTTACCGGATAGGTGTGTTGGCTAGCAGTGATGCTAAAGCTCACTAGTCGCATGCGCTAGTCGGATCCTGAATCACCGAGAGTTTGCGGAGGGATGCTGACTTCAGTGGGTGTATTTATGTTTAGGCTAGAATTACTCTACATAAACACATTCCTTAGTGATTGCATATTTTCTATTGTAGATCAATGGCACCACCTGCTCAACCCAACTTTGCATTGAAATCAATTCTGGAAAAGGATAAACTAAATGGAACAAAATTTACCACCTGGTATAGAAATTTGAGAATTGTTTCTCAAGCATGATAAAAAGGAACATGTTCTAGAGGATCCACTTCCACAGGAACCTGCTGATAATGCTAATGCCACAACTAAGAATGCCTACCAGAAACTCGTTGATGAATCAACAGAGATCAGCTGTCTGATGCTGGCTTGTATGGATCCCGATTTGCAACAACATTTTGAAAATGTTGAGGCTTACGATATGATCGAGAGTCTCAAGAGGATGTTTTAGACACAGGCTAGGACCGAGAGGTTCAACTCTGGCGATCCTTGATGGATTGTAAGCTGAAGGAAGGTGATCCACTGAGACCACATGCTATCAAGATGATCGGATATGTGCAAGCTTTGGATCGTTTGGCTTCCCGCTCTTGGATGAGCTTGCTACAGATGCAGTTCTGGGTTCTCTTCCTCCCAGCTATGGGACGTTCATCTCAAACTACCATATGCATGGCATGGATAAGAAGCTCACTGAATTGCATGGGATGCTCATAGTGGCAGAGCAGGATATTAAGAAAGGCACGCATCAAGTGTTGATGGTGCAGAAATCGGCTAAGTTCAAGAAGAGTTGGTCCAAGAAAAAGGCTAAGGCAAAGGGCACGGAGACGTTAACCTCCGCTGTTGCGCCGAAGTCTGGACCGGACTCGAAGACCATTTGCTATCATTGCAAGGAAACTGGTCACTGGAAGAGGAACTGTAGCAAGTGGCTTGCAAAGCATGGCAAGAAGGCCGGAAATGCTTCTTGAGGCAAAGGTACACTTGTTGCATATGCTATAGACATTTACCTTGCTGACATACCTAGTAGCTCTTGGGTATTTGATACCGGATCAGTTGTTCATATTTGCAACTCGATGTAGGGGCTGGTAAGAACTAGGCGTGTGGCACAAGGGGAGATTGACATCAGGGTCGGCAACAAAGCAAGAGTTGCTGCGTTGGAGGTCGGCACGATGCAGCTCCAGCTTCCTTCTGAGTTCATTATGGATTTGAATAATTGTTATTACATTCCCGCACTTAGTCGGAACATTATTTCTGCCTCATGTTTGATGAGTCAAGGTTATGAATTCAATTTAAAGGACAATAGTTCTTCGATATTTTTGAATGGTATGTTCCACGGCTATGCACCCATTGTTGATGGGCTATTTATATTGAATCTAGAAAAGGAACCGGTCTATAATGTGAATGTCAAGAGGCATAAGCCTAATGAGATAAATCCAACATACTTCTGGCATTGCCGGCTTGGACACATTAGTCTGAAACTCATGAAGAGGCTCCATGATGATGGGCTCCTAACTTCGTCCGACTTCAGGTCGTTCGAGACATGTGAATCATGCTTGCTCGGCAAGATGACTAATTATCCTTCCGCAAAGAGTTTCGAGAGGGCGTCCGAGCTGTTGGAGCTTATACATAGTGATGTGTGTGGTCCAATGAGCACAACTGCCAGAGGTGGCTATCAGTACTTCGTGACTTTTACCGATGACTTGGAGTTGATATGGATATATCTATTTGATGAGGCACAAGTCGGAAACTTTTGAAAAGTTTAAAGAGTTTCAGAATGAGGTTGTGAATCAGCTCGGCAAGTCTATAAAACTTCTACAATCTGATCATGGAGGTGAGTACATGAGCCAGGAGTTTGATGACCATCTGAAAAGTCGAGGTATAGTACCTCAGCTCACACCTCCGGGTACGCCATAGAGAAACGACATGTCAGAATGGAGGAATAGGACCTTGTTGGACTTGGTCCGGTCTATGATGAGAAAATCGGATTTACCCTTGTCATTCTGGGGATACGCTCTAGAAACTGCAGCTTTCACACTTAACAGGGCACTATGAAAATCCGTAGACAGATGTGGACCGGGAAGAGTCCTAGTTTGTCTTTTCTAAAGATTTGGGGTTGTGAAGCATTTGTCAAGCGACTTATGTCAGACAAGCTTACACCCAAGTCAGATAAATGCATATTCGTGGGATATCCGAGGGAAACCTTGGGATATAGCTTCTACAACCGGGAAGAGAACAAAGTGTTTGTTGCTCGGAACAGGGTTTTCCTTGAGAAAGAGTTTCTTAGTCGGGAGGCTAGTGGGAGGACGGTTCGACTCGAAGAAATTCGAGGACCACTCAGGGATGGCTCGGCTGGTGATGAGATCATACCGGAGTCAGTCAGGGAACCCGTAGTGGAAGCGGCACCGGAACCACGAAGTTTGGAAAGATTGCGCAGAGTACGTGATGTATTGTTGCTAGAAAGCGACGAGCCGACCACATATGCGGAAGCGATGGTGAGCCTAGATTCTGAGGCATGGCCGGAGGCCATGAGATCTGAGTTAAAGTCCATGGATGAGAATCAAGTCTGGGACTTGGTTGATCCGCCACCTGGCGTAAGTGCCATTGGTTGCAAATGGGTCTTTAAGAAGAAAACAGTTGTGGATGGAAATGTTCCGATCCACAAAGCATGGCTTGTCACTAAGGGTTATGGACAAGTTCAAGGAATTGACTACGACGAGACTTACTCGCCGGTAGCGATGCTGAAGTCGATGAGGATCGTACTAGCTATAGCTTCATATTCTGATTACGAGATACGGTAGATGGATGTCAAAACGGCTTTCCTTCACAGAAATTTAACCCAGGACGTGTATATGATACAGCCCGAGGGTTTTGTCGATCCGACTAGCGCTAGTAAAGTATGCAAGCTCAAGAGATCCATTTATGGGTTGAGGAAAGCATCTCGGAGCTGGAATATTCGTTTTGTTGAGGTCGTCATTGGTCTCAATTTCATCAAAAGCGAAGAGCACGCTTGTTTATACAAGAAGTTAAGTGGGATCTAAATAGTGTTTTTGATCTTATATGTGGATGACATATTACTGATCAAAAATGATGTTTCAATGTTGAACTCAGTGAAGGGATCATTGAATGGCAAGTTTTCGATGAAAGACCTTGGTGAGGCAGTGTATATTTTAGGCATTAAGATCTATAGAGATAGATCGAGGAGGCTGCTCGGCTTGAGGCAGAGCACGTACATAGATAAAGTGTTGAAGCAGTTCAACATGAGTGAGGCAAAGAAATGGTTCTTGCCACTCTCACATGGTATAAGGCTAAGCGAGACTCAAAGTCCTTCGACATCTGATGAGCGAAGCAGGATGAGTAGGATTCCGTATGCCTCGGCAATCGGATCCATCATGTATGCCATGATATGTACAAGGCTTGATGTTGCTTTTTCAATAAGCCTAACAAGTAGATACCATGCCAACCCAGGTGAGAGTCACTAGGCAGCGGTAAAGACTATTTTGAATTACCTGAAAAGGACTAAAGAGATGTTTCTACTTTATGGAGGTGAGGAAGAGCTCGTCGTAAGGGGTTACGCCGATGCTAGTTTCCAAACCGACAGAGATGATTGTCGATCATAGTCCGGATTCATGTATGTCCTAAACGGAGGGGCAGTGCACTGGATGAGTTCCAAGCAGGATACAGTGGCCGATTCTACCATAGAAGCTGAATACATTGCGGCCTGTGAAGCAGCAAAGGAAGGTGTTTGGATCCGGCATTTTCTGGATGATCTTGGTATTTTCCCAGCCTCGGTGAAACTATTGGACCTTTATTGTGATAATTCTGGTGCCATCGCACAAGCCAAGGAGCCGAGGAATCACCACAAGGTCAGACACATAGGTCGGAAATATCACCTGATACGAAAGATCGTAAAGAATGGTGATGTAGAGTTATGCAAGATTCACACAGATGCAAATGTTGCAGATCGGTTGACTAAGCCGCTTCCACAGCCCAAGCATGAGGGGCACGTTAGAGCTATGGGCATTCGATGTATATTTGATTGACTCTAGTGCAAGTGGGAGACTGTTGGAGATATGCCCTAGAGGCAATCATGTATGATGATATTTCCTATGTGTTTATGAATAAAGATATTCCTTGGGCATTATCAATGATGTGTATCAGCAAGTACATGACTTGTTTGTGGGACTATCCATTGTATGATGACTGTCCTAAAAGGTCCCTAGTCGAAAGGGCTGTATGGACACGCAGCCGACTAGACTAGCATATGACACGGTCGATGGCTCGGTCTCACTAGCCATGAAGCATTGGATGCTAACCGGATAATATGGACTTGGAAAGGTCTGGACGGATTCGACGTAGTTGGATCCGAGTCGAGATAAGGTCCGAGTCAGACAGACCCAACTATGAGACGCAACGATATGTCATCTGTGAGTCTCTAGTACAACATACGTTCTATGTCCTAAGACCTGAGCTGACACATGTACTCGGGATGGTGACAGACTTGCTTTGGGCCGACCAAACGCTACTATGTGACTGGGTAGTTACGAAGGTAGGTTTCGGGTTTGTCCAGTCCCATGTTGCGAGACATGGTCGAGCAAGATGGGATTTGCCCCTCCGAACAAGAGAGATATACTCTGGGCCCCTCATGTGATCTGACCAGGATAAGCATGGCCATGCGACAAGGATTATGAGATAATCCGGATAGTGGTTGGTATCACTGGAACGAGAAAGAGGTCGGGCTAGCACAAGGATGACAATCTCGCCTTGATCCCGACAACATATATCGCGTGGCAAAGGGAACAGAATTGTGACATGTAGTACAGGTTCGCCTAACCAGCTTCATAGTCTACTTGGTGGTCGGCATGCCTTGATAGAGGCCGCTACCAGCTGAGCAGGTCAGAGGTGATCCGACCTGCGACCAAGACGACTTGAACCTAAGGGGTCGCGCGCTTAAGGGAAGGAACTTGTGAGGCCGGATCGGACTCCACGAGTCAGATATCATCCTACTCGGACTCGGATCCCGGCCGAATAGATTTTGGGCTTTAGGGTACGTACGAGGCCCAAGTGTCGAGCCCGCGACGGACGCCTATATAAAGTGGAGGTGCGGCACACTCATGCGGTTGATCTCTTTGGCACTGTCACTAGGGTTTGCATGTGTTGCGAATAGCCACCTCCACTCTCTGCCGACTGTGTGATCGGACCTAGCAGTCTGCTGCACTGTGTTCCTCCTGCACGCACGGATACCATTAGGCGATGCACTTGCGCCGCTTCGACAAACTTGTACGTGGGATCGGACAATCGGCTGTTCGTGGGAGATCGGATGAGGAGGAGACGATCCACATGGACACACTGCCCCAACTCTTCTTCCACTGCACGACACTGCGCGTCTAGTGGTAACGATCTATGATCCATCTTCCGTAGCATGTTCTTGGTTGTTCTGCTCGTAGGAAATTTTTAATTTGCAGTCGACGCACCCTACCGTAGATCCCAACATCCACCTCCAAGGAGGTGCTCGGAGGATCGCCTCGTCTATCGCAGCTGCTCCATCCCCACAGCGCCGCCTTAACCTGCTCCACTAGAACCGCAACATCCTCACCGAATTCTTGGACGAAGCCGAGGCCTACTCGGTGCCACAAAAGAGATTGTCCACTTATGTCATCGCACCTTCTCCTTAACTCGACCTCCCAGCACCGTCGGTGCTCCATCCCGCACCCCCATGGTGCGACTACGTCGAAGCCGGTGCCGCGAGCGACATCTCCACGGCGGCTATCCCCAGTGCGAGGCCCCTTTGGAAGCGGCTACCATACCAGCCGGATCTGCTGTTGCTGCTTCGGCTCTCGCTCGCTCGCTCCAGCTCTCGCTCGCTCGCGCTGCTGCTCTGTTCTCCCCCTTGCTCATGCTGCTACTCTGCTCTTGCTCTCGCTCGCGCTGCTGATGGTGGTACACGTGCTGCTGTAGCTACACGAGTATCTTCTCTGGCACTAGTTCGTGTTGCTCCTCCAGGCCCTGCTACTCCGGCTGCTATCTGCTATCGTGTTCCCCGTTGATCACCTACTGATTTAGATCACTATTTCTCTACTACTAGTGCTCGAGCGGCCTAAACTACATGTGAAGTGCCCCTCTGCTACCAGTGCATTCAGTTTCGACTATAACATTCAGATTCAACAGTAAATTTTAGTTTCGACAGTTAAGTTCAGAGTCAATAGTTTTTACCTCATCTATTATAGTTAGGTGTTTTTTGGTGATGTAAATTTTACATCTATCACTTTTTGGTAATGTATTTTACATCATCTATTGGAGATGCTATTAGAATCCCACTTGGGATTAACAAAGTTTTTCTTGGCACTACAAAAAAAGACACATCCGTGACATTTTGGGCCAAACGATTTTTTCCCTGTCATGCTTATGACACTTCTATGACGATAATTGTGACAAAACCCGGTATCATCATAGATGTGGTGGGCTCCTACTTCTATGACAAAAAATCATGACAGAAAATGGATTTTTTGTCCTGGGCGGGCCGGAGACGCAGATGCGTGACATTCTTTGGGCCGTGCATGATGGAAAAAACCGTGGTAGAAGTGAGGGCGAGGAAAATATCATGGAGTTCCTGGTTATGGTGGGTGGGCAGGGGCCGAGCGATGCGTGTTTCTCTTGTACACGTATGCGTGTGGGTGCGAGGCCTTGGGCTCTAACTTAACCTGAGCGAGGCGTCGCCTAACTGAACCCGAGCGAATGCACTGCAGGCTACGCGTTACTGAACCCGAGCGATCGATCAGTGGCTGTTAACTAAACCCGATCGAGCGATTCCTTCACTACTGCTGCTAACTGAAGCCGATCAATGCTGCCTCTGGATGAACAGTGAGCCTTGTTGGGGGGGGGGGTGGATGAACAGATCCTAGTGGGGGTTTGGATGAACAAGACCTCGTGGTGTTACCGCTGGATGAACAGGACCCCGATTGATCGAGCCGGTTGGAGGGTGGATGAACAGGACCCCGTGGAGGGCTGGATGAACATGACCCCATGGAGGGCTGGTTGAACAGTAGCCGGTGGAGGGCTGGATGAACAGTAGCCCATGGAGGGGTGGTTGAACAGGACCCCGTGGAGAGGGCTGGTTGAACAACAGCCGATGGAGGCTGGATGAACAGGAGCCCATGGATGAACAGTCACAGGTGGAGGCTGGAGGAGGTTGATGGTGGATGAACAGTAGCCCGTGGAGGTTGGAGGAGGTTGATGGTGGAGATGAACAATATCCCATGGAGTCCCATTTTGCGGTATGCCACACCCCTCCTGATGAACAGGACCCTATTTCGACCGTAGCGCTCCAACACAAGTCCGTTTCCTTCCCAGCAGAACCCCAAATTTATGAGCCCACTACTAGACGTGCTTGACATGCGAAGGTGCAACATCAAGGATGGAAATTAGCTTGATATTCATGAGGATCATTCTACCATTGTAACATGCATAGAAAGAAAGAATCATAACAATCACAAATAAACACATATTGTGAAATAGTATGGCTCCTTCATGGACGTTCTTACAGGTCGGTTCCAACTCCGATGACCATCTACGAACTCCATCTTGTTTGTCACGCCGGGACGCCAAGTCACCAACATGATCTCTATTATCCAACTACTACAACTAGTAATGAATTTTACATAGAGTCACAAGTCGACACGCAGGTCCTTATACATTATAAGGACAACACTTTGGCTCCTGCCGGCTGACAAACATGACATGCAGGCCATGTATAATTTACACACATGCATCGCATACACATGAGCCATACTATTCACATCAAACCCTGCAAAATAAAGTTATGCATAGAGTCACATTCTACCGGTTTGAGTGATTGTGTAGGAAATACAAGGCGCTACGCACACGGCAGGGTACATGTGAACTCCGATCACGCCGAATTTTTTGATCTGACCGATCTTATTGATCATTGTGAGTCTGATTCAGATTTACGTTTCACTGTTAACCCCAATGGTGGATACCAACTGGTAGCGGTAGGTTGTGTCATGACCTCATCGACTCCGATCATCAGAATACATAGCATCTTCAATCCCCATGTGCAATTGATCTCATCAACCGTGCACATAGCCGATCTCATCAATGACAACAGATCTCATCTGCTGCCTCCACCTATCTAATATGGATACGATCTGAATCGAAATTCTATAGCAGAGGCTCTGATCCCACTGTTGGGTTCTACGGTAGGGTGTGTCGACTACAAATTAAAATTTTCCTACGCGCAGAACAACCAGGAACATGGTACGGGAATGGATCACACATTTTTACCACTAGACGCGCAGTGCCGTGCGGCGGAAGAAGAGTTGGGGGCAGCGTCCGCGTGGTTCATCTCCTCTTTGTCCGATCTCCCTTGAATAGCCGGTCGTCGGAGCCCTCATACAGGTTCACCGGAGCGGTGCAAGTGCACCACCTCTAGCGGTATCCACGCGTGCAGGAGGAACATCATGCGACGAACTGCTAGGTCCGATCACACAACCAGCGGCGAGTGGAGGTGGCTATTCGCAACACATGCAAAGCCCTAACGACGGCGCCGAAGCGATCAACTGAATAAGAGTGCCGCACCTCCACTATTTATAGGCATCCGTCACGGGCTCAACACTTGGGCCTTGCACGGACCCTAAAGCCCAAAGTCTACTCGGTCGCGTTCCAAGTCCAGCTCGGATCACATCCGTCCAATGTCCTCCGAACCGACCTCGTAGGTTCCTTCCCTTAAGCGCGTGATCCCTTAGGTTCAAGTCGGCTTGGTGACAGTTCGGATCACCTCCGACCTACATGGTTGGTAGAGGCCTCTAGCAATGCATGTCGACCACCAAGCAGACTATGAAGCTGGTTAGGCGAACCTGTACAACATGTCACACTTCTGTTCCCTTTGCCTCACGATATATGTTGTCGAGATCAAGGTGAGACTGTCATCCTTGAGCTAGCCCGACCTCTTTCTCGTTCTAGTGATACCGACCACAAACTGGATTATCTCACAATCCTTGTCGCATGGCCATTCTTATCCTGGTTGGACCACACGAGGGGCTCAGAGTATATCTCTCCTGATCGGAGGGGAAAATCCCATCTTGCTCGGCCATGTCTCGCAGCATGGGACTGGACAAACCCTAAACCTACCTTTGTAACTACCCAGTCACGGAGTAGCATTTGGTTGGCCCAAAGCAAGTCTGTCACCATCCCAAGTACATGCGTCAGCTCAGGTCTTAGGACGTAGAACGTATGTTGTACTAGAGACTCACAGATGACATATCGCTGCATCCCATAGTTGGGTCTATCTGACTTGGACCTTATCTCGACTCGGATTCGACCGTCGAAGCCGACCATATCCTTTCGAGTCCATATTATTCGGCTAGCATCCAATGCTCCATGGCTAGTGAGACCAAGCCATCGACCGTGTCATATGCTAGTCTAGTCGGCTGTGCTTCCACACAGCCTTTTCGACTAGGGACCTTTTAGGACAATCATCATACAATGCATAGTCCCATAAACAAGTCAAGTACTTGCTGATAGACATCATTGATAATGTCCAAGGACTATCTTTATTCATAAACACATAGGAAATATCATCATACATGATTGCCTCTAGGGCATATCTCCAACATTATTTTCTTTCTTGCACCCTGACCGATGTACGTACGTGTACATGCTACATGCACACATATACTACGACACGTGCGTGCCTCTACTACGACACATGCGTGCCTCTACTATGACATGTGCCCTTCCTTACACGGCCACGGTTCATCGCTGCAGCCTGTAGACAGACCAATCATATGTACGTACACGATCGCGACCAGAATGACAATGCTACATACACTTCGACCAGGTGGGTCCCGACTGTTAGGCACTTCCTTGCGTGTGAAGATGTGGTTGGTGGGTCCCAACATTCAGGGGGCGAATCATTTTTTATGCCCTTAATATGGACGCACTTCCTTGCGTGCGAAGATGTGGCTAGTAGGTCCCAATAGTCAAGGGGAAACATTTTTTTCACGAAATAAGGTGGCCTGTCCGGTGGGTGCCTGCTGTCGGGTGGAGGAATCATTATTTTCCGCATAATAAGGATGCACTTCCTTGCTGCGGCCGTGGACCCAGAGCCTTTCCACGTATAGTACTCTTCGGATGGAAGTCGGCTGTTGACCACATTGACCATGCCGCGCCGAGAGCACCAAGGCGGTGGACGACGGTGAGGCCTAGGAAGGGGACGACGTGGAGCCGGGGAAGACGCGGTAGTGGATGCTCATGCGGATAGTACGAGGGTTCACTGGTTCGGCTGCGGTGTGAGACTGCCATCGCTGCAGAATAATAGGGGGTGTGGGTGAGTGGAGAGATGGCCTGGCCAGTGGTGGGATTAGTAGGGGGCGGTGAGGCCTCCGCGGCAGCACAGCCGACCACGGGAGGCAGGAGTAGGCGGCACGACCAGCGCTGCTTTGGGCGGCTAGAGCAAGAAGACCAGAGGTTGAAGAAGCACGACGGCCGTTGTATGGACATCATACGGTCACTACAGCTAGAATCATTTATATTGACTAAGTTGACAAAGCCCTTGGTACGCGTCAACTTAGTAGGTCCACGGGTCAGCTTCCGAAATGGTGTGCCCCAGATGTAAGGGGGAGGAATCATTTTTTGGGCGGGTGAAGCTAGAATATCCGAGATTGAAGAAGAAGCACGATATCCGTCGGATGGACATCTAACGGCCACTGCTCCTAGAATCGTGTGTTGACTATAAGTTGACAAAGCCTTGCATATGCGCCAACTTATTTTTTTGAGGGGACGCGTCAACTTAGTAGGCCCACAAGTGTGTGGCACAGAACTTATAGCCCATTTGAGATTTGTAAGAATGTACAGCCCATTCTTGAATTCTAATGGAATTTACTACATCCCATTTACAGTTTGTTAAAAGTACAAACCATTTTCTAGCTAGGACAATGATTAATAATTTCAACCAACTGTTCAAAGCAGAATTCAATAAAATTTCCCACATTTTGATGGGATCCAAAATATTTTTATCCCTTCTAGTCAGATTAAATATAATTTGAATATAAATTTGTATTACGCAACAATTAATGAAATTAAAAATGTCTAAATCCCAAAACAATATTTTATGAAGTAATTACGTGTTTGGTGCATTTTTTATAGTTACTGCCTAGTTTTTATAATTACATCCCATTTATTATTGTTAAAACCCATTTTCTTGGTAAGCCTAATGCATCCCTCCTAGGAAAGATTTGTAGCCCAGCGGGGCAGAGAATAACAAGTTGACCTTGCCTGGGTATTCCTCAAAAAAAAAGTATAGCCGGGCTAGCCATTTTCAGCTTGAATTTTTTTTAATATCTGGGCTGGATATCTGGCCTTGGCTAGACGAGCCACAGCCCGCCTAGTTAATACCCTGCTCTCCTCTCAACAACAATGAAAACATCGCTCAAGAGAAACTCTGTAGTGCTCACACCTCAAAAACACAAATATTGCTCAAGCTGCTTGGTCCCGGCTGTCGGCCGCTCCTTGTGAATTCTCTCATTTATTGACTACATAGGTTGACAATGGTGTGGGACCGTGATGTAAGGAAACCAGGAGGAAGCAAATTTTTTTACAGTTGTATATAATAAGGAGGCACTTGCGTACATGCGGCTATGGCCCTGGAGGGTCCCCACTGTCATCCTGTCCAAGTGAAGTCATCTCCTCATTCCTCATGTCCGTTGACCATGTTCACAACGTGAGACGGCGGCGCCACGACGAGCACAACAACTCGAAGGACGATAGAGAGGGCCTCATGGCCCCTATGGATGTAGTGATACAACGCCCACTGCTCATTCAGGAAGCCAGGATCATAGGGCCACATGTCCGCGACGGCATTGTCGTTCGCTTGTTCACTGGTGCTCGTTGAGGATGCAGAGGTTGCAGCACAGGTCCTCCTATGCTGGTAGCTCTTCTGCCATTAGGGCGTCGAAGTGCGGCCGCACCTGCTCTATGGTGAACACGACCTGAACCCGCTTGGACAGTGGCACCGACTCCTGGTCGAAAGCTATGTCCATCGTCTGATTGTCGTCGCTTAGCTGGACCGATCCACTACTGGACCGACCCACTGCCAAGTACGAGTCTGATTGCCCTGGCCCACCTAGACCGCCTCCCTCGCCCCCGCGCGCTTTCCGCCCGAAATGGTCAGCACCACCCGCCCCGCTTCCCGGTGAAGGCGATTGCTCCGCCTTCAAACGACACAAGTGCCGTCCGTCCGTCCGTCTGCCGCCCACATTAATGATACGTGGTTGCCGAGGCAGCTACTCTGGTGCCACACGTCTGTCCCTCCGTCGCGCACCATTGCTATATAAACTGCTGCACCAGCCATAGCCGCAGTCATCCACCTATGTTCCCTTTCTCCTGTCCACACCACTAGTGAAAACCATGGCTTGCTCGCGCTCCAGCGCTCTTCGGGACGTGCAGACGATGGACCACCAGGAGATGGCAACCATTGCTGCCGACTAGCTAGCCGGCAGGCAGCCGGAGGATGACGACGTCCCAATGGAGAACATGGTAGTCAATGATCCGGTGCCAACCCCCTCCTCCGTGCCATCCTGGCCGGTGCATTGCACCAAGACCATGAATGAGGCCCATGCCCAATACATGGACACAGCGGGGCAGAAGCGTGAGGAGCAGTTCCGGGAGGCAAAGGCCGCTGCCGCCTACAACCACCATCTCCTCTAGGAGCACCTACAGATTGCCGCGGAGCGGGTGGAGCAGGAGGTGCTGCTTGACTCGTACCACTTCTCCCATGAGGGCCGCCTTGAGCACTGCGGTACCGCATGCGGGTCGCAGAGGCTGCAGCCGCCTACAAAGAGGGTGATGAAGTGGGCGAGCCGCTGTTTGGCGAGAACAAGGACAAGGCAGAGGACAATGTCGGCTCCGACGAGTCCTCACTCCGTTAGTGTCGATGAGTCCCTGCTTCGCCGAGGCCCCACGACACCAGCAATGAGGCAAAGGACACCGCCGGCTCCGCCGAGGCCCCGCCCCGTCAGCACTGAGGCGGAAGCCCTACTCTGCCGAGGGCCCGCCCCGCCAACAACGAGGTAGAGGACATCACCGACTTAGCCGAGGCCCCACCCTGCCAGCAACAAGGGGGAGGATTCCCTCCGCTCTGCCGAGGCGCCGTCCCACTAGCAACGAGACAGAGGACATCGCCGGCTCCGTCGTGGCCCCGCCCCGCTGCCAATGAGGCCGCGCCACACAGAAAACAAGGAAGAGTAGAACACAGTAGGTCGCCGCCGCTCGGGTCCAAGTAAGGCCACCGCTGCTACCCTCCGGTTGAAGCCAAGCTAGGCAGGTTGACCATTGATGTCCGATTAGCTTCTTGGCGGCGACGTGGAGTCAGAGAGTTATGTTGGAGAAGGACGCTGCTTCTACTTAACTGCTGGTGCAGTTGGCTGACTGACACGTCGGCCCAACAGGCATTTGGGCCACATGTCAGTTATGCAACTGCACCAGCAGTTAAGTCACTGAAGCTCAGTCCACTAGAGAAGAAGCTTCTGTTCGGCTCAGCCGGACATAGGTGACTAGCTTCGGTTAATTAATTATACCTCTAGCGCACCCCTTTTTAGTTGAAGAATGTATGAAATGTAATGAAATCCGGCATGTTTATATGAAACCCAACTGTGTATGAATGAATTTAGTTCGATTAGTTCAAATTCTTGTATCACTGGCATTGGATGAACATGCAAAACAATACGTACTAGCATTATTCCATACAAGTTTGCAGCAGTTTCACATGTACTCCCTCCGGTCCTTTTTAGTATCCATACAAGTTTTGTCTGCAGTCAAAGTATCTCTACTTTGACCAATCCTATAGAAAAAAGTATGAACTTTCACAATGTGCTAAGTAAAAAGGAACAGAGGGAGTACAAAGAGTTTGCGAAGCTTTTTAGCGTTCCTGTACATTGCAATCAAACACACATGCATGGCATTCATAGAGAACATTCAAAACAATCGATGATTATGCATCTCAGCGATTCACATGTCAGAGCCAATATTTACTTCACAACTAAAGAATAAAGAAAAATCAATCGACGCTGCTGACAGCAAAGGGTGTCCCATTCGAAAATATCAAACGCATGTCTTCTTGCTAACATCAATCAGCAAAATTTGACAAGGTTGTCCCATTCCAAAATGTCAAATGCTTGTTGTTTTGCGTACATCAGTGAGAAAACTTTGACAAGGTTTTCCCATTCCAAAATATCAAATACCTACGATTGTGGAATGGGCAAGGTTTGCCATCAATTCAGATATTGACATGGCACCTCATGCTAAATAAACCAGCTGTTCTTTTTGTGCAGTTCCACCAAAATCAACCAAATTCGCGCATAGCTTGTATGATTTCGCCCTTATATTTTGCAACGCCTTGAACTTATCGGCACCTCCTTTCTTATGGTGGAAATGAATGATTCGATGTATTCATGAATGTGCAGTTCCCATTGAAATCAAGCTGAGCACCCTTGTTTGCACAAATACAAAAAAGTGACTAGTATAAAGCAAACTGTACTATGAATTGACAGTTTAAACAGCCACGTACATGGTCCATGTAGAGCACACTTAAAAAAATAGAACTCACAGGAAAGAATTCTAGAACAACATTGTACTTGCGCATCATAGCAAAAAATGGAGATCTGTCAGTCCTTCTGAGCTGAAGTTAGTTTGGTCATGTGGGGAGTAATGTAACCATCCTTCAACTGCTCCTTCTGATGATAAGATAGATAGGGCTTCTTCATCCTCGCATAATCGGAACTAGTCACTTCACGTACTCCATATTCTTGTTCAGAGGAGGATGATCCTGTTGTGCAAAGACAAGAGGACAACTAAATGCTAGCATCCCTGTTTGCTCGAAAAGAAGGAAAGACATATTTAAAACATCACAGATGAAGCACTTCTCAAGCACAATACCACTTTCTCATGACAGTATCTAAACAGTAGCACAATACCAATAGAGATGACAAAGCTCAATCATATGGTGAAATTCGTGGGCGAGTACCAACCTTTGTCAGGAGGCTTATTGTGTAGAGCATACAGATCAAGCATTTCTCCGGAACCATCTGTTGCTATCTACTCTGGTTGCCATGCTTACTATATACACCTCGATTAGTTTAATGCTTCTAACATCTTCTTGTGCCGTTCCACTAAAATTTACGGTATCTTCAAATAAGATCCCTGTTTGCACAATTAGAGATAATTACATATTACATTAAGAGTGGCATCAAATCAGTGGCAGAACAATTGCTTGTTCCAGCCATAGCAATAAATTAAGATGCAAAACTATATCATTACTTGTGTCATCACAGTTCCAGTGCTTCATTACAACATCCAGAGTTGATTTTTGTTTTTATTCTGCTTGTTCTTCCCCTTCATCACTTGGTTCCATAACAGACAAGCTTCGCCTTTAATGTAAGATTTTGCATGTCAATTAGGGAGCACAAGTATAGCTCTAAACAACTACATTAATTTTCGGATGAAATTGGCAAAATACAGGCCAACAGTTGTGAAATATCCTTATCTTACCTCAACGGGATACTACGGTGCACATACAGATTGGAAGTCTTGTCTCCATTTGTGCAGTTCACTAAAATCAAGTAACATTACAGTACAAGTAGCACAACATATGAAAGCACACTGCACAATCATGTGAAAGAAGGCTAGTACTGACCTCTCATGATGCGGAATTCAAACAACTCACAAGAAGAAGATCTGAACAAAATTTGCCAACACAGATAGGAAGTAAGATCTCCTCTTGTGCAGTTCCACTAAGATCAAGCAATCAAGCAACATTGTCGGTGTGACATTTTGGTTGAACTGCACAAAACACTCTTAAAACAAAAAGTGTTTTGTGTAGTGCAACAAAAGGTCACAATAGCAACGAGGTGAAGTACATAACCCTGTTTACACAGAGGTGCAAAGGAAACAACTAGTGGTCAATAACGGTGGATGACATAGAAGCCAACAAAAAGAAGCATCTAACTTATCTAAATGGGAAAGAAGGCAAGATAGTTGCATTTCTCAAACGGTGGCATTGACTAATATTAACAGAGAGATTATATTAACAATAAAATTTGTTAAATGTGTAATTTGCTTTTAGCTGTGGCATTGCATCAGTTTTCCTGCGACATTATTAGAGGGTGTTTGTTTGGAGGGATATTTTGGTGTAGGGACTAAAAAAACTCCGTGTCAGTCCCATCTAAACCAAACAGGGGGGACTTTTAGGGACTAAAAGTGGGCATTTGGGACTAAAGAAAGAAGACCCCGAGGGAGAGTCTTTTTGGGACTTTTTCCAACAGTTGCTCCTGCCCCTCATCGCACCTTGTCTCTATTAGTTCATTACTAGGGGTAACATGGTCTTTTAGCATGTCATTTAATAACCTCTAGTCCATGTTTAGTCCCTGGAACCAAGCAGGTAGGGACTAGGGAGTTTTTAACCAAATAGGGCCTTAGATTAACAACAGCTAAAGAGTTACACGAGACAGTGGATGCATCAGCACCATGTGCATCTACCGATGTATGAAGGGGTGATGCACAGTTTGTTGCAACAAAGAACAAACAACCAAGGATCATATTTGTGTTGGTCCCAATTTTGTATCTTTAGACACCTTTCCCTATGTGAGCACAACAAATCTAGTCCTGCTCAAACTCTACAGCCTTGTCCCCCAAAACAAAAGATCAGTTTGTTACAGATGTGCGTACTGCATTTGTCAATGTTTTCCGTTTTCGACCAACGTGGGTGCTGGATAGCCAGTCTGTACTAGTACTTTCCCCCTTCCTTTCCACTTTGAACCACGTCCTGATTAATGCTATACAACTTTTCCCACTACTTTCCCCCATTCCTTTCCTCTTTGAACCACGTCTTAGATTCATGCTATACAACTTTCCCCACTACTTTCGCCCCTTCCTTTCCTTTTTGAACCACGTCCTAGATTCATGCTATACAACTTTCCTCACTACTTTCCCCATTCCTTTCCTCTTTGAACCAAGTCCTAGATTCATGCTATACAACTTTCCCCACTACTTTCCTGTTTGATCCAACACCTAGATTTGAGTGCAGAATCGAAAAAAGCACACATGCAGCTAGAGCAATACATGTGGAATAAGTAAATTATACCTGAAGGTTCTTGGGGTGTGCTTCGGTGGGCGACCGAAGGACGTTCGACCCATACTATGTACAACAACGAAGAAGAAGGGGTCAGAGGCCCTCCAGCGCTGCTGCTGGGTGAAAGAGAACATATGCGCTGGTAGTGGATTCCCTCCCTCACCGACGACGACAACATTAAGCCTCCTTCCCTTCCCAGTGGACGGATCCTGCCGGCTCTTTGACCAGAAGTGAGGGGAGAGAGAGAGGCCAACGAAGTCTTGTTTAGATCTGGAGAGGGTGAGAGAGTGTGAAGAGAGCAAGTACAAGCACTGAGGCTCCAGCGTGTATATATATACTGGAGAGAGAGTGTGAAGAGTGCAAACCCTAGAAAACAAGCGCCGAGGCTGCAACGTATACGTGCTGAGGTGATTATACGGTCACTATGAGATCGTATAGCTCCGTATCCATCCATTTTGACCAGTCAAAGAATCCTCCTGGCACCACCCCAGATCACTTTCTCTCTCTGTCATGCAGGGCCTACCTGTCATTGGGTGGAAGAAAGAAGTCAAACAAAAACAAAATTATGCTCAAGTGTAGTTATCGAACCCGAGACCTCAAGTTTGATGAGCCAACAGGCTAACCAGCTACACCACCCTCCCATTATGTTCAACGAGAGGAAAATAACCTTTTATACATTCCTGCATTCATGTGACAAGCATGCCGTGTTTTTTTTGCGTGGGAGTCATTAGGATTTAAATCATAATCATGTCATGTGGCTTTGGTGGTAAGACTATCCACAGTGGGAGTAACATAGGTGGTAACATCACACATCTTTAGGCAAAATAGATGATGTGGCGAGTAATTAATGAGGAAAGAGAGGCATGTGATAACATATCTAGTTACTGTAACATCACACATACCAAGACAAAATGAGTCTACAATCTAATAAATGAAGTGTTGCATGATACCACACAATGTTACTCCCCACTATAGAGGTAGTAACATAGACTAGTAACATATCCATGTTACTAGTCTAAGTTACTATCCATTGTGACTAGTCTAAGGTCTTTTGGGATTTAAAGCAGTGTTGGTAGTACATAAATAATGCAGCCTTAGTCACCTTACCTCTCTCCACGTAGTACATTGGGTCCCACTAGACAGAGGGTGAAACAAACAAATTAATAAGAAAAATTAAAAGTGCCAGCGGTGTATCTTACCTCACACATCTCGCTACTGCTCGTGAACACCGTCCAATTGATCCCTCTGTTCGCTCACGTACTATTTTAAGTGAATCCTTATTATAACATGCACACAATTTTGGGCACTTGTATTCGACCTAAGTCAGTGTGCCACCGTATCTCGTACTACTCCCTCTGTCTAGGTGTAATAAGTCATGTTAGAAGGTGCAGCGGGACCAAGGTGCAAGCAGATTGGAGGAGAAGGAGAAACTTGACTGGTCCTTCCTCCAATCAAAGCCCTGATTTCTGTCTCTAAACGCAAAAATTAATCCCAACAACTAAGAGATGCTGTTTTAGCTACCATGCAGGGCCACGCATTAACTCGCATGCAAGCCGACTTTGATTTCTTGACTGATCAATGCGTAGTTGCGCTCCATGCATTGGGTTTCCGGGGGAGATAACAAAGTAGAGTAAGGAGCATTTGGTTACATTGCTTAGGCTGGTCATAGTGGTGAATAACTTGGATTAGTAACATGCATATGTTACTAGTCTATGTTACTACTACCTTCGTCCTGGTTTATAGGTCCCCTTTGTTGTTTGTGCCAAATTTGGACCAAAGATTTAACTAACAAAATGTTAATGCATGTCAACAAAAATTATATTGTTGGATTCATATTTGAACATAGTTTTCAATGATATAAATTTTTTGTGACATGCATGAACACTTTGTTAGTTCAATCTATGGTCAAAATTTGACACGAAATACAATGGGGGACAAATAAACCAGGACAGAGGTAGTACGCGAAGGTTGCCATCGGAAGCGAGCTGATCTGGCTCTCCTGAGCTAGCAAGGTTTTTCTAGCCTACCCAAGCTAGCTGGCCCACAAAACTAACATATTTTAACAATTCCAAACGCCTAACCTTGCCTGGCTAGGCTATAAGCTGTCTTGCTAATTAAGGATCCAAACGCTCCCTAAGTAACAACACTCGCTAGCAACAAGGCCAGGAGGGGATTGAGATGCGAAGTTAATGGACGACGCCTAAACATTTTGGGAATATCTTATTTTCGTAAGATGACTTAACACCTAGACGGAGAGAGTACTACTCCTCAGTCCAGGTTTGATGGAATATTCGTCACCTCTTCTCTTCTTGTAAGTACTCCATTTGTATCTCACTTCATGTGGCTTCGCACTCACACGATATTCCTATTTTATGAACCTGTGCGTGTGTGTGTGCGCGTGCGCGTGTGTGTGTGTGTGTGTTCAACAACATGTGTGTGTTAGAGAGAGTGACACATCGACCTACTCCTACAGAGAGATGGTGTGTAGTGTACAATTTAGCCGCGAGAGTTGGTGCATCCTCTCGTTTCCGGGCGTCCGGTCGGGACAGGAAGACAACTTCCACGCCCGCTCCTGACTAGCCTGGCCCACCCAAAGCCCCTCCATCGCCCCCGCGCGCTTCTAGCCCGAAATGGTCAACAACGCTCCAAAGAATCGGTGCCGCATTCATGCCCGGGCAGAGCGGACGTGACCTCTCACTGGCACCTGCATTGAAGGGAGAAGCAGATTCAAGAGTGATGGTTGCTTCGTCTGTCCAACTTACTGCTGGGTCTATGTGATTTTATGGCTCATTGGTCATTATTACTGAGGTGGTAGGACTGCTGGATGTCCCACGCTTCGGCGAAAGGAGGTACTACTAGATTACAATTTTCTCCATTCTTACAACGGAGGAGTGCAAGAGCAATGAAAACACGCAGTCTCAGTGATTACATGGCCCACCTCACACTATCACCATATTTTCTGGACACCATGCGAGACCTAACCTTTACGTAGTACTAGTATAGTACGTACTGTAATTTATCAGTGAGTTAAATTTCTACAATGCTATGAAGGTTCCAGCTTCTGTTTCATGTACCTTGCATCCAAGGTTGCCCGTTGCAACATTTCATCAAATACAAAGCATACTAACATGCATGCTATTGCATCGCAAGGATTGACAGATCGTAGCCAATATGTACTCCCTCCGTTCCCAAATAAGTGTCTCAACTTTATAAAAACTTTAGTACAAAGTTGTACTACTACTAAAGTTGACACTTATTTTGGAACAGAGATAGCTAAAGAAAAAAGATCCATGCAGTCCCTAGATCTTGAACCATAAACCCTAACTAGGCTTTAATTTGCTGGCAACGTTGTAGCTTCCCAAGAAATGAAGTTTGCAACCCTTTAACCATCGGATCATTTTGTGCAGTTTCACCAAAATTGAGATGAGCATCCCTGTGGAAAAGAAATTGAAGAAGCGTGATTAGAATAAGATTACTAGGACTAGTTGATGAGACATAAACTCATCACAAATACAGTACGTAGAAGCCAGTAGAGGTATGTGCATGGCAAAGAAGTAGAGAAATATCCACATGAAGTGATGTGGGCAGCTGGAGCAGTGGTGCAAGCCTGCTGTAAAGGGAGTTGTACCCGAGGGATGTCGAGACGTAGCTCAACCTAGAGGAGGGTGGGGGGAGGCGGCAACTGCCCACGTCGCGGTAGTGAGCAAGGGACTAAGGCAACCTCATCGGCTTTGTGAGAGGGAACGGTGGGGTCCCCTGATCGGGACGTGCCGACAGTGGGTTTTCGCTGTCGGGGACGGCGACCGCATCTACACTAAGCATCCACCCCTTCCCCGGCGGATGTGATCCACCGGGATGTTAGATATGTGGCAACTATCATTTCGTGCGAGAGAGTGCGAAGAGAGCAACCCCAACAAGCAACCGTGTAGGCTCGTCCTGCCTATGTATATAGTGGAGCGGTTTACTTTTCTCTCCATATGAACCTATTTATATTGTGTACGTGCCATTGAAAAAAACTTGATTTATAAATGACGCGGCACCTACTACTCGTTCTCCTCTAAACCTTCTGCTTGGCATCTCCAAAATATTAACATTGCAATTGGCTCTTCGCCTCTTCAGGAAGTCGAGCAATAATGGTATTGCAGTATATATCGTTCTGGCTATATGAGACCGAATGAATTGCTGCATATCCACCACGTGGGCGAGGGTCGAGGGGTGAGGGAGAGTGCATACTATTACGTCTGTTTCAATATGGACTACATATGGAGCAAAATGAGTGAATCTACACTCTAAAATAAGTCTATATACATCAGTGTTTGGAGTATGTACTAGTAGTTCATATATTCCAAACAATATGATATTCTCTCTAACCAAGGTAGGGACGAGGAGTAAACGGAGGGAGTAGTAAAAATTTCTCCTTGTCCTGCGAGCCACCACGCGCGTGGGCGAGGGAGCAGGCGTAAGGCATACTAGTAAGCAAGCTTCACATCATCCTGCGAGCCACCCCACCCGTGGGCGGGGAAGACGGTGTACTAAGAAAGCTTCTCCTTGTTCTGTGAGTTGATGGGACACATCAAAAGTACTCCACTATATAGAGCCTTGCCTTTAAGGTAGGCCCCACATGGTTTGGCTCTTTTTTAACATAACGCATCAAGTCGCAAATTGTTTGTTTAGCCATGGTAGATGATCCACCATCAAGTGGACAGTACACGTGTCAAATTACCACGTGGGCTGCCTTTTCGTACAGAAATGAGCTCCACCGTGTACCCGCGCGGGTGAGGTTGGGAAAGAGACGGGAATACGTGCGCCGTGCGTGCACCTCTTCTCTTCGTGCACGTCCCCCACCTACGTGGGTGTGTGTGTGAGATATACAAACCTAGATAGATGGCGTGTGCGTTCGTGAGTGTTTTTGTTTAGGGGAGGGTGTGATTTCGTGAATGTATTTGTGGGAATATGTGCCGATGACATCTCAAACAAAATTTTGCATGCAATGTGTGTGAAATAGAGGCCTGTCCATATCATATATAGAGGGGGGGCGATCCACGAGAAGAGAGGGAGGGGTCATAGAGATCGATAGAGTCGAAGAGAGGATCAAGTGAGTGGGTGCGAGATCGATGAAGAGAGCCGTCGAAATTGTGTGTGTGCAAGTCAAAAATATAGGGCGACTGACCTACAGGAACATTAGAGGGCACATGGCAAGTTTGTGTGTGGCAGGGAGACATGACTAGAGTGCTCAATGTATCGGTGTGTGTGTGGGGGGGAGGGGGGTAGAGGCCTAACTAGAGAAGTAGAACAACTCGTATATGTGTTGATAAGGAGAGACCCAACTATGTCTT